>NC_056734.1:232368549-232668549 GCF_019279795.1 Protopterus annectens | reverse complement strand
TAGGGTAGTGTAGTAATAATTATAAGGTGCAGATAACAGCACTGTCTAGGAAATTAATGCAAACTACAGGAATATACTAGTTGTTACTTGATATATTTCTCTCCACCCCACCATATCTCCAACAATACACTAAATACCCACCTCAATCGGTACGTGATGACTCCACTGTAATGTTGGGACATATGTCCTATTGTTTGATAATTATTTAAATTTGTTTCTATGCATGTGCTATGTTGAAATACTCCAACATTGGTGGCATGCTGACATCAATGTACCTGCATGCTGTTGTTATTACCATTGTGGTCCCATATATGCATGTGTTCTGTTGGCTATGCAACTGTTCCATATCTGATGTCTGGGTTAATGGGAATATCTATGCATGTTGTTATACCTAATCCTGGAATGTGTTGACTATTACTAACCCACATATGTTGATAAACCATAAACACAATAGCACATATGGGAATGTGGGTCCCAGCAGGCTCACCTGCCCCACCTCAGCTGGCCGTGGCACCGGGCACCAGCATGTCTGGGGCCCAACCTGGGACCTCCTCATCTGTTGCTCATGCACCACCTTCGGGTGGAACTGCCTCAGAGATGGGGCTTGCCCCCCCACGGGAGTAGGCATGGTCAGGAACCTGCCTCCCATTGCCAAATACCGATCGTGGTGTGTAGCAAACTCCGCAGGGAGGTCGAAGATCTGCTACGCTAGCTCGAGGGCTGCATGTCATGATTGGAGGGTATGCCTGGCTCTCCGACTCAGCCCCCAGCACAGTCATTTTCAGGGCTACAAAGGTGCAGTAGTGACTGCCCATGTGTGGGGACCTCAGTCCCACTGTATCCACTAGGGGGCTCATGGGCTTCTGATTTTCCAACACCCCTCCCCATCAAGGTGTTTGTCCCCCACATGTGTCATATACTGCCCCTGTATGCATCTTGTTTGTCTTCTCTGTTAACCTACCTAACATACCTCTCCAAATATACCTATTATCCCTCCCCAACATCCCACTCTCACCTGAAAAAAAAAAAAAGGTCAATCTGTTCCCAAAAAAAAAAAAATATCGTCCCATGCATAGCTGTCCATTTCGCACACATGTCCACTGGACACATTTAATCTGGTCTAATTGTCATCACAACATATTATTTTTGTCATCAGCCCTCTCTCAGTGGTTGGAGTGCCAAAATCTACCTCCAAATTCAGTGTATATGCACAGCTGTTGCTGTGTAAGAAATGGGCAGCTATGGACCTTCCCTACACCCTCCTGCACATCGTTAGCTATTTTCCCTACTGTCTTTCCCTCTTTGTGCCCCTTTTTCACCACCTTCCTTTCAACCCTTTTTTCTTTTCTTTTAAAGAAATTAGCACGGGGGTAAGTGGGGCTAAACACTTTTAAGCAGCAGTAAATGGGTTTAAGCTTGTTTGCGAGGGGGTAAGCAATGTCTACACAGTTAAGCAAACTAGAAACTGAGTATAAGAAACTGTAACCAGAAATTAGCAGTGCTTACCTCCCTGCAAATCCACGCAAACCCACTTACAACTGCTTAAAAGTGTCTTAATCACTCTGTATCCAATGGTCCTTGTTCTGCACAGCAACAAAATAAACAGCCTCTGCAAGGGCTCAAGCCCAGGACCCAACACACCATAGCCAAAGTGATTTGCCACTAAACCATGTCAGATATACATAACCCTGCTGTTTTCATAAACATATCATCCAGCCCAGTCATTCAACAGTACAGGAAATGTATTTAAACATGTAGATGTATGTGTGTGTGTGTGTGTGTGTGTGTGTGTGTGTGTATATATATATATATATATATATATATATATATATATATATATATATTATTTAAATAGATATAACATCAATATATATAGTTTTATATATGTATATAATGTATATATATATATATATATATATATATATATATATATATATATATATATATATATATATATATATATATATCTATATATATATATATATATATATATATACAGCAATATATCTATGTAAGCACAAATATATATCTGTATAGGTATATACAAACATATATCTATAGATATAAAAGAGAACACAACAAAAACTTATATGTCTACATGCACCGTTATTGGGGGCGAGGGGGCACAAACAACATACGTCTTGTACATATAGATATTCCGCTCCGCTCACAGCCAAACATGTCTGCCCTGCAATACAATACCAACTATTGCAAATCCCATAACCAGGACCTGACACAACATGGGCACAAAATGTTAACAGTACTCCATCCCACCTGCATGATGTCAGGCTGGTATCAGTAATATATCATGCGGTGCAGTCTGGCTACCATAGGGAATGTACAGTGTGGAAGCATTCAACATTCCTAAGATGCATATATACAGGCACATATATGCTGATATATATATATATATATATATATATATATATATATATATATATATATATATATATATATATATATATATATATATATATATATATATATACACACACACACACACACACACACACACACACACACACACACACACACACACACACACACACACACACACACACATATAGATATATGTATACATACAGATATAGATATATATGTAACTACACATACAGACACAGAGATATGTATAGGAAGATACATATGTAAAAGGTGCACACAATACAGAACAGCCACTATGCCTACAGTTGCCACCTTACCATCTCAATACTGCATGAGCCACCCATACAAATGACAATTGTTGCTGCAACATTTACCAACAGAGAGGTCAAAGGCTCTAACACCACACACAGGTTTGCATACATGGAAACGTTTTATTTGTGTACTATTACAGTTTTATATGCCATGTCATATAGCTGTTTAGACTCTGACATACATATAAACAGAGTAATGCAACTGTGAAACAGTTATATTAATACAGTAGTCAGGAAAGGTTTACATATGTTGCTGTCCAGGCCGATAACTTCAAGTATGTCAATTGTAAAGACAGACTGGTCCACAGGGTAACAATCAGTCAACAGTAAGTAATGCAGATGTATAGTCCAGCAGCCTCTAACTACACTCTGTACACAATCCCTAAGGGGTAAAGACCTCAGTTGGTACAATGGGATGTATCTGTTACATAACAAGGCATAACTGGCACCATCACAATTACACTGACAAACAGAACAGTCTGTATGGTAGGAAGCAGTATGCCTGCATTTACCCAAGGTGAATTGTATGGTAATGCACATCCAGACACATTAAGGCAGCTTACCCTTGATACCCCTACATGTTGTAACAGCCTAGGTTAGTTATGGTGCACCCCCCATAGATTGAATAATACAGGGCTATATACGACCTTTGCATACACTGGTCTCTGGAATGCATAAGGGAACACATGTATTGTGTAGATGAAGCCCACACATATATGGACCCAACCCCACAATATGTGTGGGGGCCACAATAGCAGTGGACTGATGGCAGGAATGGCAGCACGACATGCTCACAGCCCACTACATAACAACCCCTGACAGCATGCCATATGTACAAAGCCTGGTATGTAGTTGAAGGACAGAGGCTGGAACGCAGGCCCATATGTGAAATACTGTAAGTCATACGCTAAACAATTCACTGGCATTACAGGATAGTCTGCAACATACCCTTAGTCAGGAATATGAAGTTAGATATAGACATGAATGTAGCCATGTACTGATAGCACTCAACACATACACTGCCAGTGATATATTTGACACAAGACCTGTGTGGTGGACAGACAACACATAATAGGCACACCTGTGGCCATCAAGTGGATAGGCCCACAGTTGAGAGTTATGCAGACAGGCTGTATTCCAAGTTACACTAGTTTGTACACACAAACCCTGTAACACTGGTGCTATACAATGCATACAAAAACACTACTCACACTCTGTCTGTAGTTTTATAACCTCTTACAAATATGCAACTTCTCTTGTAAGAGGTATTGCTACCTGCTGTCTGTAACACTGCTGCCCACACACAGGAAGGATGTCCACCATACAGGAAAGGTAAAAGGACCACGCCCATATGATGAATGGATTTATAGTAGATGGTTTCCAAGACAGTGGTAATTGGAAGTACTACACAGCATGCTGCATGCAGTTAGCAAGTGGAGGACACTGACTGGTGCAGAGGCCATCATCTGATCATGTGCATCACCAACAAAACCATGCTGCAATCTATTCCAATCAGCACAATCCATTTAATGGAGGGAGACTGAGAGAGAGAGAGAGAGAGAGAGAGAGAGAGAGAGTGATTGAAAGGCAAAAACAAACACACACACAAAAAAAAAAAAAAAACATCCAGCAAACTATCCAGAAGAGACATCATTCCCACAACAGGTATGTGAAGTCTATATGCATGTAATTGACTGTAGTACTTGGTCCATAATAATGGGATAGATGATGTGGAATGTTTTATATATGCCATCAGGTGTTGTTGTTATGATGTTCAGCTGAACAACTGCTAAGGACAATAGTGTCTGTCCCTGTGGGTAGTGGGCCATACCCATCATCTGTGCAGAGCAGCACTGACTGATAAGATGTAAGCCATCATAGTGTGTGTTGTGTAATGGGAAGGATGTATATTACTGTGGCCAATAGCTGGTGGTAGAAGTAATGCCATAATGATGGACACGTGGGTTCCACAGCCCACCTCTTGCAGGATATTCTGGTTAACCTGCATTGTAGCATGCAGGAATGCCATAGGTATGTAATAGGGTTACCTACAATCTGGCCATACATATACCCCCCTAATGTCAGGCTGTGTCCATATGTGGCACCTGTCTGTGTTGTAGCAAGCAGAACAGTGCAGCTGTGCAGGAAGGTGTTGCGAGATTGGGGACCTAATGTCTGAATGTACCCCATATATAGGTATGCCTATGTGTGTGTATGTGTGTGTGTGTATGTATATATATATATATATATATATATATATATATATATATATATATATATATATATATACACATGTATGTCCACAAATATACAGATACCCATGTGTAGACATATATATAAACACATATAGACAACATCATATATATCTACACATATATAGATATATACCTATATGCACATGTCTTCATATATGCAAACACACACACAAACATATATGTATGTAAACACATGTCCCCTATATTATCACCACAGTGCTGCATGCTATGTGCAAGGGAACAGCATACATAGTAATACACACAGATATCTACAGCTGTCAGTGTGTGCAATATGGACGGGTGTGTCACATGTGAATCCCCTTGTTGGGACCACATTGCTTTTGTCTGTGAAGTATGGAATGGGAATATGGGGAAGTATGGCAGGTATAGTTATGGAGGTGGTCAGGGTTGGTAGATATAGAGGACAGTCTATAGGGGTGGTATGTGACACATGTGGTGGGTAAGCACCCTGGATGGTGTGTGTGGTCTGTGATGTGGAAGCCCCATGGGCCCCAATATGGACTCAATGGGAACAAGCCTCCCACCCACTGCTGCTCACAACAGCAGTCCATGTCCCGAAGGTGCCTGGCCTGGAGGCTGAGCAGGAGGAGCATGTGGACCCTGTGAATGTGTATTGGGTGCCTCAAGGTGATGTAGTGCATCCCACATGTGTCTGTGGCACCCATTATGGAACAGACCTTGGACCTGACCTCGGGGGACAAGATCATGTCTGTGTGTGCCCCTGGAGGGGGCAAAATACCCTTTGTTCGTTCCACCTGAAGGTATTGATGGACCAGTACATGAGGAGGCCCCAGGGTGGGTCCCACATGTGATGTGGCCTGGTAACATGGGCAGATGAGTTTGGAGAGGTGGTTCTGCTGGCCAATAGTATATAAACAGGTTATTGTGTCACTGTTATAGAACATATGTTGGTAGTAATAGTCTACTCAATCCTGGAACATGTCCAACAGCATGCATAGATATCCCCAATAACACAGAATGTTAGATGTGCAGTAACCACATAGCAAACATACCACAGGCATATATGGAATCATAGTGGCTCTGATAATGGCGTGCAGGTGAATAGTCTGTAACAGGCCGGCAATGATAGTGTCCACACAGGGAACATGGCTACAAACACATTGCGCAAAGTGTGGCACAATACAATATCTGGCCCACTGGTAGGTAAGCTGTAGCTATACCTATTGAGTTGTGTGTACAGTTTGTTGTTGCTGATATGGTGGGGGGGTGACAGTGATGTATATTAAGAACTGTGGTAACCTTGCTGCATGACTTGGTCACACCTGTGTCCATATTTATGTCTTTCAGGCAAGATGTCACATGGAAGGCTTCCAGCTTACTCAGCAGCTGAGAACAACATTGTGGTAAACCACCTAATCCAGAATTACCCTATCTTGTTTGGCTGGGCCACCCATGATCAGCAGGAGTGGACTGCGCTGTGGAACGACATAATCCACAGGGTCAATGATGTCGGACTGCACAACCGCAGTTATGAGCAGGTCTGGCATCATTGTTCTGACCTGCTTCGCAATGCCCATCGGCATGCTGCTGCAGTTCAGGGGGATCACCTCACAATGGGGGTGGGGCATGCCATCCATCTCCCCTGACACGTTTGCCGGAGTTTCTAGCCAGCCTTGTGGCACCTGCCCATCCACATAGCCAACAACTGCCAGACACCATTGTGGAGGTGGGTGCTACCCACACACAGGCTGAGGACTGTGCAGATAAGGCCACAGGGCACATCAGTAGACCACTGTTGTGTATACATCTGCATCTGTACATGTAGATCATGCATATCTGACATGCCATAGATATGGGTTGTTGCTGCATAGCAGTGATAAACAGATATGCATATGTGGTAGTATTGTGGACATGTACTGTTGATGTATTGTAATCCTGCACCCACCTTGTAGCAATGCCACAGGTGTGGCCACTGACTTTGCATCATCCACCCCAACCCTGCACACAGTTTCAGTGCCTATACATACCCCATCACCAGTGGCCATAAAGGAGGGACAGCTGGCATTTGGTGGCAGTGCACAGAAAAGTGTGGTAACCATGCCTACTGTGTCTGGTCACAGCAGGCATAGCCGGATGTCCGGCAGGGCACCACATAGGCAGATGTTCCAGGGTGCTCTTATTAGGGCCACTGGTCACCATGCCCCTGGCAGATCCGACACAGCTGGTACCAGCAGGTGCATGTTTCAGGCTGTCATGGCAGCGTAGGCATGTATGGAACATTAAACCAGACAGAGCCTGAGGCTGCAGAGGACTGCTCTCACATCTGCAAGTGACAACTTCTGTGAACTGTCTGGTGCCATCCGTGCGTGTACTGAGCTCATGGATAGATGGTCTGGTAAGATGATGGCCCTCATCAACCATGGTTTGTCCATGCTTGAACGTGTGGTGGGAGTGCAGCAACAGCCATGTGGACATAGGCCAGAAATGCCAACAGCTGGCAGTCAACATGGACATGCTAGGACACCAAGGGGCTCCCATAGTGGCATTACCAACCCTGGAACTGCAGGGAGGGGGGTGCTGTCCACACCACACCACAGCAGGCCATGAGCACATGGTTCCAGTGTATATTTGTCATCATCAGGTGAGAGTAACACATTGAGGCCTGTACCTGGACATGCCCATGGAACCCCTGACAGGCACAGCCCATGTGTCCATGGCTGGAGGCAGTGAACTGCACACCCTGCCAGGTATGGTCTGCAGCTGTCCATAAACATCTGTGTAGGGCAGCCACATGACAGAACTGTGAGCATGCATACCCACACACTATACAAACACACTTAGGGAAACCCCATACCTACACACACCATGCCCAGTTCACCTCATTACACCCCTCACCCACACACATGGTGTCAAATGTATGACTCACTCTCGACCTCTGCCAAACCAACAACACACCCTGTGCATATGATGATACCTGTGCCACATGCCTGTCATCCATACCATCAATGCAGGGACAAGCTAATATCGTTCTGATGCACACGGTGACTGTACTACAGTGAACCAAAGTACTGCAGTGTAACATGTTGTTAGAAGTAAAGTGTAATGCATATATTTCAGGTAGTGTAGCCATCCAGCAATGATGCATTATAGCTATTATTAACACTGCTTGATTGTGGTCTCTATAATGTTATCCATTTGTGTTGTAGGTGTACATGTGTCAGCACAAGGATGATCTGCAGTCATATTCCACAACAGTTTATGGCACTGTGGTGAAACGATGGCTGTGACATATCTAGGGTACAGTTGAAAACATGCCACAGGTTTGTATAACATTTATTGCCTGTGCCACATGGACAGGTGACCCGCTGGGATGTGTGTAATCTGCAACCTGATGTAGACCCATCCACATACATGCACACTCTTACTTGGCAATGCTGGCAATAGACCCCTACCTAGGTATGTAGTGAAACTGAAGTGTTTGGCTTTCATTGCACACACCACACAGCATTTAGGGAGAGGTGTGTTCCAAGTTACATGTTACATGCAGAACATTCCCAGATATGTACAGTATGCTAATGGGGGATGTAATGGGTGTATATGGACAATACATAGTGTGACATACCTTCATATACACATTAACAGGCATATAACAGGCAGACACACGTCCGAGAGACCTGGGCCTATCGCTGCTAACTAACTTGACAATGTGTCCAATCTGTTACAGGTAGGCTGCATGCAGCACATGCATAACTGGCCTGGACTGTGGTATCAGTTACCTGTATGGTTGATGGTGGCAGTGGTAACCATAATGTGGTACATGGGACATATACCAGGTCTACCTTGGTGTAATGACAGTGTACACAGCACCCACATCCCCCAATGGATATTGTACTCTCTGAAACCCATGATGACACTCTGACATACCCACCATCATACATTGCCCATGACTGCGATGCAACCCATTGTATATCCCAACAGTGGTACTACAGGGATATGCATCTAACGCACATGCCACAGGCATAGTAGGGTGTTGCATTGTCATGCCTCACCTAATTGCAGCAACAACACTATCTGTACTACTGTGGTGCAATGTGCATTGTAATAGGAGTATGTGGCCTTGTAATGCTGTACCCTACAGATATGCAGACATGCACGCATACACACACTTGCCAGAACTCAGTGGGTATGCCATGCTTATCAACCCATTTGTACAACACTGTTGTGCTGGTACTGCAAGGCTCATGCAGCCGGTATGGAGATGAGCTAACAGGGTACATGTAATGTCCCATTCAGCAGCAGCCACGACTGTGTATGGCAATGGGTGATGCAGTGGCTGTGAAGGCCCTCATGGAATTCCCAAGTACAGGTGTGCTAACACACAGACACTGCTATATTCAGTAATGCACAGGTACACATGTATCAGTACTGGGGTGCATCGCTGCAGGTGGTCATAGATGTGCACCTAGCTATTGTCCTAAGACAGATGGGTTGTGTAGGGGATGTGTGTACTGTGGTATCCTGCCCCCTGCCATGTGGCAGCTGGCAATCTATTGACAGACACTACTGTGGTGACCCTCAGGGTGACAGTGACATGCATCAGCCAATCCTCCAGGTGCCTCCTGCACATTGCCCCTGAGGTGATTAAGTTGCCATGTATGCAACATGAATTACAACACATGGTTAGTGTCTGTGATGGAGACCTGTACCCAAGCATGTTTTGCTGACTGTGGTAGTGTAGTGGAGGTACCCGTGGCATGTGGTGTGTACAGGGTGTTATCACCAATATGTGCCAGTTCTTACACAGCTGGGCAGACATGTCAGTGTCAGTCAAGCTTAGGTTGCCTGTACATATCCCAGCTGGATATCTACCATCTGCACATTTGTACAGGGACTGACATTCATCAGCTTGGCAAGTAGCTATGCATTAGAATGAATGTGTTGACAGATAGACATTTGACAACAATATGTATGCCATAACTACATGTCAGTAGCCCTCACTAACATGTGCTGTACAGACGGTAGTCTACAGTTACATTCCACATGTCAGATCATTATCCAGTAGGGTTTATATACTGTGACACAGCTCACACACCAGGGATACAACAGGGTGGCCTCAGAGTCCAGCTATGCCTGCAGGTGTGCCTGTTGTCAGTACTATATTTAGCACTCTACTCTTGCCTGGATAACTACTGTCAACAGTAGTACTGCCATATACACTACATGCCAATGTGACAGCACATACCCTGGGCTACTACCCCTGTATGTAACACATTCACATGGATAACAGTGCTGTACAGGCCTCATATATGTCTGTGTCCCAGACATGACACTCACACACCTTGCTACTGTAATGGCAGCACATAGGTGCATATATTGTAAATGGCATTACATACACTTATTACAGATGTCATTACCCTGCTATATTATCAGACTGGGTGGTGTGAACTGGTTACCAGGGATAAGCCATGCTTAGCAGGTGTCAGCATTGCTGCAATGTAACAGCTAAGCTGATTTTCACACTGGTAAGCAAAGCCTACACTGTGTAAGCACTCGTACATTTACCCGTAGCTTAGCATTGCTTAGCTTCACACAAACCCACTCAAACATGCTGAAAAATGCTTAAAGCTGCCTTAACCACTCTGTGTCCAACAGCCCTTGTTCTGCCAGACAAAATGAACAGCCCTTGCAGGTCTTGTTCCCAGGATCCTATACACTATAGTCACAAAACTTAACCACTAAGCTATAACCACTGTGAAGACAGCTGTTGTTTTTCCAATATATCTGTCAATACATATATTGATTAGTATTGAACAATTGCCTTTACTTCCACAATTGTGTAGTACTTGTTATTAATATGACTGTTGCATCACATATGTTGTTTTATCATAATGTACACATAGCAGATACATACAGTGAGATACATCTGGGAGGGTATACACAACTGTGAGGTTTACACATGACAGAAATATGGATATATACATATAATAGGTTCATATATGTCTACATGTGCATACATATGTATGTTCATACATATGTCTGTATACACATCTGTATAGTGCAACATATATATGGCCATGTGTTCATCTCTTTGTATATACATATATATATATATATATATATATATATATATATATATATATATATATATATATATGTATATATATATATATATATATATATATATATATATATATATATATATACATAGCTATATATGTATGCACATCCTATGTGTACATATATGCATGCTTATGTAGATATATATGTAGATGTCTATAACTATATGTACATACATATCTGTTCTGATATACCTATTATTGTCAATATATATGTAGATATCCATAAGTATATGTGCATATGTATCAGTGTATATGTGCAGACATATATTGCTGTGTATATGTATATATCTGAGGGTTTATATGTATATATATATGTACATATACATATCCACCAATATATGTCGATATGTATATGTGTATATCTCTATATAGATATATGGATAGTTATATATACATATATGTTCACCATATGTCCAGCACATGGAGTGGAATCCTACCTCAGCCCCAATAGTCCCAACCTCTTAGTGCAAAGGGATGTCAGGTATGTATTGCAGGTATATATGTAGACTATTGCCACTGTAATAGGGGTTGTCTTCACAGACATGTTGTGTTTCGCAGGTCACATCTGCTTTAAACATGTGTGCCATTGGCTAGTGACAGACATCCTAAGGACATCATAGTACAGTACAACTGATAGCACAGTAATAATCCTGTGGACTACAGCAGAGATATGGCCAATAAATGTGGACAGTCTGTCACACTCTAGTCAGTCCAGATGTATACACAGAACCCCTTAGTGCAAGACATGTGGACCAAGCCTGACAATGTGGATATTAACAGCCATGTAGATGGGTATATCAAGTAAATAATGGTATACATTTGCTCCCATAGGTTATGCATTCACACACCCTGTCTGTCCTGACACATAATAACTGCTGTTACAGAGGTGACATGGCCACATACTACCCACTAGTTAGTGACACACATCTGTACAGCATCCCACTGCTTTGTCTGAAATGCATGACTGTTATGGTGGGCTGGCAGCAGTACATCTGGCAAGTATGTGGACATAACATCACACTGGGTAAGTACACTAAGCTGCTTGGCATGTAACAAAGCACTGTGCATGCTACAGGCAGACTGCCACAAAACTGGCCTACATTTCTTATGGGGGAATATACATGTACCTGTATATATAGCAGGCTCTACAGGCATGTCACAGCACAGAGTAACAGACACCTGTGTGAAAGTGCATAACCACAACCAATGTGAACACAGCCACATATGGTAAGCTATCGTAATATTACAGTATATGGACTATCTGATCAACACCATTCTCATATGTGCCACTCAGACACTAACCCTACATATACTGTGCCACTACACAGTGTGGTCTGATGCCTGTCTGTGGTATGGGACATGTGTGTGTTTGGCCCTACAAACATGTAAGCTGATAGGGTAACATACACTGGACCAGCATGTGACATCAGATAGAACAGGACCAAGAACAATGACATCTACCACAGTCTGTACACAGGCCAAGGTACATATTCACAATACACACACTGTTGACAATCACCATAGGTACACATACCTCAGTACTGTACACACAACCACAGAATACCCAGGTTATGTCCTCAAATATAACCCCTACTATACATAATATGTGTAGCAGTCTATCTCACTGGCCTGCTATCAGATATTATGTCAATAAATTATGGTGTTAAGAACATATGCACCTCTTACTGCATGACATATGTACAAAGGTTGACAGAGTTGCAGCTGGAGGCACAAACACAGGGCCAATATTGACATGTTGCTGTGATAACCTCATATATTTACTGTTTTAACAGGGTTTACTGTGACATATGTCCTATGAGGGATATGAAGTCAGAAACTCTCATGGCTGTCACCATGTACTGACTGCAGTCCTCACACTATGCTTCTGCAGTTCACAGATAGGTGCTCTGTGAGTAACACAAGAAACAAAAAGCACCACACACTGCCCAGTCTGCAGATGACCCTACAGATGGGTGTTTCCTCAGAAACATAGCACTGTCATGACAGGTATTAAAACATGTAGACCAGCCATATCCACACACACCCTGTTAAACCAACATTACTCCAAATTCAGAATAGCAACACATACATTCTGTAGTCATGTCAGGCACATCCTCTTCCTCTGTATTGGCTTGTTTTCACAATGTATGTTGTCAGAGGTAAATCCCCAATCCATCTGTGATGCTGTTTGCCAAACGCCAAATCTAGATCCTGCTCACAGTGAATGAAAAGGCCCAACACCAACATGATATTCCTAGATATTGGAGTGTGTTTCCATGCAATTGGCTATGGGAATGTTACCACAGCTGTTCCACATGCAATCAGCTAGAAGAGGGCTGCAATTTGGGCAGAGGCCATCAGCTGATCATGAGTATCACTTACAAAACACATGCTGCTGCCTAAGCAAAGCAGGTGTAGTTCTCTACATCCATCAGAGATGGAGTGAGAGAGGCAGACAGAGACAAAGTAAGTCACGGAGGGGGTGGGAAAGTAAAACCTAAGTATGTTTGTGTCACACTTCTACCAGTACAGGGTATCAAACCCCTGACTGACAATGTATTGCTATCACATGTCTATGCAGTTATTGGATGTGCCATATAGCTTACATGTTGAGGAGCTCTCCAAACGTATATGTGATGGTGAGTGACATCTACAATATTGATATGGTAGCGATACGGTAGGTGTAGTACACGTGTCTGTCCACATGAACAGGTGTCAGCGTCAACACAGCCACACTCTCTCAGGGACTCACACACATTGACACACTTGGCAGGGTCAAGAATACACTTCCTCACTAGTTTGTTTGCCACAATACAGTACTGTGCAGGTATCACATGCACCACAGGGGTTATTCAGAGGTTATATGGGCAAAGGGTATGTGGAGGTGTTTGACATTAGACAGCATGCTTCTGTATGCCAATAGGGGTTGTAGTGAGTGCGAATGTGGTCAAAAGCATCATACACCACACACACACAGAGACAAGGTGCCAGTACTGATATGCATGAGTGCATTGCTTCATGGGTGTGTAGTGGCTGACTGTGCCAGAAGGCTATACAAGGCTAGGTGAAGGGTATATCTTGGCATCAGGCCACATGACAATGGTATGCAGTGTGGCTCAGAGGTGTAGTGTCTGGATTGGCCCAAGCAGGTGGGTATTCTATTCACTATCCAGTCACCTGGGTAACTATTGTGTGTGGCCATTGCTGTTCAATGCTTGCTATGTATGTGTTCTTTAGTCCATGACATGGACACTGTCTGGGATGTGCACACATCCCACATGCATGTATAGTGACATGTGGAACTGTACCTGGGGTGTCTGGGCCATGTTGTGTACACAGATTGTTATAATCAGATGTGCTTGTCCTGGCTTCATGTGCTGGGAACAGGTAATGGACAGCAGGTTGACCCTGCACCTACATTGATAGCATGATACAGGTATTCCCTGGTGTCAGTGGCATCTGTCCATACAGGGCATGTATATAAGGCATGGTATATCCTTTGTGGGTCACATTCGATGGCACCACAGGTGTTGCAGGCATCCAGTGGGGAGCATAGTGAAGGCACACTGTCTGCATGTACATGCATACTGTACTGATGGGCAGGGTACTATGTCGTCTGTAGTCCACTGCAATCACACACACAGTTTGCTGTTATTTTTTGTATTTCTGCATTGCCTTTCTATATTTTGAATACTGTAGTTTGTTTTCTTTACCTTGTGTTTTGCTTGCATTCTGTTTAACAGCATATTAAAACTTCAAAAGAGACCACAGCTCTCTCTGTTCTGAGTCAGGCAGAATTTTTCCCCTCCCTCCCACCCATTTAAGTTGTCTTGTTAAATACCACTGTCTTTCTAGTTGCCCGCCTCTTATGTTAATCTGACCATATATCTCATTTCTCTCTACTTTCACTGGCTTATGTGAGTAATCACAAAACAATCACTTTTGAAATCCCACCCCTTCAATTATTTAAATTTATTGGCCATCCTACAGTATTTCATAGTACCAAAATACAAAAGTAACCACCCCTTTCAGTCCATCTTGCTGTTTTAAAATAGTAACTCTCCACTAAACCTTAACTTTTTAAACAGGTAAAACTCAAGTTACCTACTTTCATATCTAACTTCTCTAGTGCACACTGCAGAGTGCATTCTTTTCAATCTTACCTTTAAGCATCCCTGTTACTAGCACTTTCTCTAATACCTAAAAGATCATCTCTACTTGACTCCAAGTAGACTTTTCTCTATCTGTTAAACCTAGCACTTGCTCCTACAGTACTTATTACCTTGATACGGCACTCTTATAGATAGCACCCCAAAAGGCAAACCCCATTTCTCGGTCACCACGTCCCCGGAATCTCTTTTAAAGTTTTTGTCTAGTCCTTCTAGCATGTCGAGGATCAGTTGCTAGTGTCCTTTCCTGCTCAGCTGGTGAACCTGGGAATATTGAGGCAATGTTACAATTGCCTCATGTACCTGAACAACCCTCTCCTCCTCCCACAAAACACAAATACATGCGAGAGATGCAACTATACGGCCAAACTGGAGGCTGAGCTCTCTCAACATAGGACTGGCAAGACCAGTCAGGAGGAGAAGGTTACCACACACACTATAGACCCAGTCTCACATAGTACCATCACAACCTCAAATCATACACATAAACACACAAAGACATACTCGTGGCTCTGATCAAAAATCTACCAAAACAGCAGAGGCCACCAAAGCAGACACCCAAACAACCACCACCTCAGAACACAACACCTGCAACACATAGACCTCACAGTCAGAGTGTCAAACAGTCACAGCCCTTAAGGCCAAACACAATGCCAGACACACTAGTCATTGGTGACTCCATAGTCAGACACACTGGCGTCCCGCTCACCAGACTGAGTAAGGAGAAGGTCACAGTAAGCTGCCTGTCGGGCGCTAGAATCCGCCACATAACGCAAGCACTCAGGTCTCTCAACAGCAGGTACAAATATGACTCAGTCATTGTGCACTGGTGTAAGCGACCTGAGGCGTACCTCCTTGGACTACATGAAAAGAGACATTGAGGAGCTCTCTGATTATGTAGCCCAGGCAGGTATGACCCTGACCTTGAGCAGTATCCTACCTTCACCAAGAATGATGCCACAATACAGAGATAAGATGATCAGCTTTAACAATTGGCTTAAACTCTGGTGTCATTCAAAGGGGATCAATGTCTGTCTGCCTGGGATGACATGCTGGACAAGCCACGCTGCTTATGAGGGCGGCTTGCACCTGTCACCCTGGGATTCCGGATATTGGCAAAGGCTCTTGCCACCCCATAGTGCCTTTTTAGGCAAGGCTCAAATTCTAAACCTACCACCCTAGAACACAAAAGGAAAAAACTAAGGGTAATGCTGCTCAATGCCAGAAGTCTAAATCTCAAAATGCACGCACTTTCGAGGCCCTTCTCAGTATGGAGAACATCGATGTCTGTGCAGTGACAGAAACCTGGTTCAAGGCTCCTGAGAGCACCCCAGCACTATCAGGTTTTACCTCTTATCATGCGTTCGGCCCCAAAATCCGGACAATACCAAGAAAGGAGGGGGTATCCATATTCATCAAAGACACCCACACCTCAAGACTGGTGGCAACGCACGATGCATCGGAGACCATCCAGGTGCAATTAACCATAGGCAAGACTGCTCTGCAAATTGTAGCATGTTACAGGCCACCCTCACAAACTCAGGAACCTCACATGGCCTTCCTGAAAACACTAGAGGGATAAATGTATCACCAAACACCATCATACTAGGTGACTTCAATTACCCTAATATAGACTGGGAACACTACTCAAGCCCAAACACCTAGCCCAAAAGTTCCTGGAATTCATAAACTCAAATGCCATGGAACAACTAGTCACCATCCCCACAAGAGGAGAAAACATACTTGATCTCATCATCACGAACATGGGAGCACAATGTTCAACACCGGAAGTATACCCCTCACTGGTGAGATCAGATCACAAACTAATCTCGCTGGAGGTCCTCATCCCACCCCACCTGAAATAAAAAGACCACAGTAAAGAACTTCAAAGCCGACTTCACACTTCTAAAGACTAGTGTGGTCTCCTTTAAGGCCCCGAGCCGGAAAACAGTACTCAAGCCGCTGAATCACTTACAAATGCCTTCTACCAGCACCTGCAGGACTGCATGGATAAGGCAATCCCAAGCAAAACAAAGACTCTTTGTACCAAGGCAAGCGTCCACTCTGGTGGACCCCAGCCATAAACAAACTCTACAACAAAAGGAGGAAGCTACTACAAGATAGAGCAAAATCCTTAAAAGGTAAGACACCCTTGATCACTATAAGTAAAAACTAAGAGCTCTCATAAAATCATCCAAAGCAAATTTTGAGAGAAAAATAGCTAAAGACTCAAAGACAATCATAAGGCCTTCTTTAGCTATGTTAGAAACCTGGGAGGAAACTCCCAGATATGCTCAGAACTAGTTCAAAATGATGTGAAGATTACTGATCCTACAGACATTGCCAACATACTGGCTGACAGGTTCAGTGCAAACTTCTCCCTCCCCCAAAGGAGAGATATCTATACCAAGCGATTGCAGCCCCCAAACATCTCCAACCAAGTGAGAACTACTCTCTCCAAAGCAAAAACACAGCATCCATGGGACCTGATGGTGTCCCCGGCTGTGTGCTCCACGAACTCAACGAGGAATTAAACCCACAGCTAGGACAGCTGTTTAATCATAGTCTTACCTCTGGATACGTACCCAGGGGTGGCGCACTGCAACTGTGGTCCCACTTCACAAAGGCGGTGCCTCCACCGACCCTGGAAATTACCGCCCATTAGCTTGACAAGCCTTATCTGCAAAGCCATGGAGGATCATAATGGACCTCATAAATAAAGACATAGGGAATTTGCAGACTTTGGATCCATCCCAGTTTGGCTTTGTCAAAGGCAGATCATGCCTTCTAAACTTGGTTGACTTTTTCAAACAGTCACCAAAGCCATTGATGAGGAAAGGCAGTCCATACAGCCTACCTCGATCTGGCGAAGGCCTTTGATACAATACCCCACTCGGGTATCATTGAAAAACTCATCAGCTTAAATGTTAACCCATACATCACAAGATGGGTTGCAAACTGGCTGAGTGACAGAACCCACAGGGTCAGAGTTGCTGGCGCCATGTCAGACTCAAAGCCTGTCACAAGTGGTGTACCACAGGGCTCAGTCCTGGGTCCACTCTTGTTTGGCATCTACTTTTCAGTACAAGCAAACACAGGAGGGTTATGGCTGACAAAGTTTGCAGATGACTGCAAACTGGGCCATAGTAGAAAACACATCTGACACAGATATCCTTCAGAAGGGTCTCACAGAAACGGATAACTGGTGCCAGAGCCATGGCCTAAAGTTAAATGCCAAAAATGCATAGTCATACCTTCGGGAAAAACAAGGTTACCCCTAGCTACCAAATAGGTGGCAATCCACTGAGTACAGAAGAAGTTATCAGGGACCTGGGGACCCAGGTTGATAGTAGTCTGTCATTCGACACCCATGTAGCTAAAGTAGTTAGGAAGACCTTCTACATTGCCCACCTTATCATGAAGGGATTCTCATCTAGATCAAGGGAGGTCATAGTCTCCCTATACTCATCACTCATCAGACCAATGATTGAGTACAATGCCCCATTCGCAATGTATCTGACCCGACACTTGCAGCAGCTGGAGAGGCCACAAAAGTTTCTCACCAAAAGGATAAAGGGTCTCAAACATCTGTCCTATGCTGCCCGACTGAAAGAACTCCAGCTCTATTCAGTCGCCACGCTTGCTCAGAGGTGACCTTTGCCTAACATACAAGGCCATGTCAAACCCAGATTTGATGAATATGCTTCACCTCAAAAATCTAGATCCGTCAGAGCCACAAGGCGGAGACTTAAACCTCGACACGGCTATTAATAGGACGTGCTGGAGGGATAGATTCATCACCCAAAGACTCCCTATGCTGTGGAATAAAATCCCGGTATATGTGAGGCAGAGCACCTCGCTGGCCTTGTTCAAGAGAAATCTTGACCAATGGATGGGAGATCGCAGATATACCCCAGGGATTACCTCAGTGTCACTGCTCAACAGAGGCACAGCAAAACAATGGGTATAGTTCCTCATACTAAAGGGGTGGCGTAAGCCACAAAACTATGGGCTAGGCTTGTAAATGCCCTCGGGCAGATAGCCTAGTATGAACCTATGAACCTATACTATCTGTGGGAAATATGTGGGGCATTATAAACATAGCAGTTGTTGCCTAGGCAAGTGTGTTTGTGTATGAGACATGGGTTGAGAGTGTTCATTGTGTAATACAAGGGTTGTTAACTTTGCTCACCAGGCCTTGATGTCACATGCAGGGGTATGGATTGGTACCCCAGCCTCTCGGCTATTTCACATCTGTTATCCTTGTAAGGTGGACATTGTGACATATAATAGAGCCACCATATAAGAAATTTGCAAAACACACTCCACAACAAGTACAGTTGTTACACACTCACAGTCACCTCCCCTCAGGAGATGAATGACAAACACAGACACACGCACACACACACACACACACACACACACGCACACACACACACACACACACACACACACACACACACACACACACACACACACATACACACACAAAACTGCCATGTCTGGGATTAGAACTCCTACCTAACTAGTTTATTACATCACAGCAGTACAGAGTTATAGGACGTGCCACAGAAATTACTGGACTATACTTTTCCCAAAGGTATATTTCACAATGAATGACATCAGCAGCCTTGCTAAAGTAGGGCATTTGATTTGTAGTGAGTGTGACTAGCCTAAAAAGCATTGGTCCCTACACAGACAAGGTAACACACACACAAACATCCACACTTACCATGTGTGGGAATAGAGCCCCTACCAAAGTACTATATCACACATGATGCTGTTATGGGACGCACCACAGAGATTATTGGGCTACAATTTTCACAAAGGTGTATTTTACAGTGATTGGCATCAGCAGGCTCACCAAAGTAGGCCATTTGATTTGTAGTGAGTGTGACTAGCCTTATGGCATTGCTCCCTACACAGACAGAGACACACACACATAAACACACAGTTGCCATGTCTGGGATTATAACTCTTACCTCACTAGTTTATCACACTGCATCATTATGCAGTTATAGGACGTGCCATGGAGATTACTGGACTACACCTTTCCCAAAGGTATATTTCACAGTGAATGACATCAGCAGCCTTGCCAAAGTAAGGCATTTGATTTGTAGTGAGTGTGACTAGCCTAAAAAGCATTGTTCCCTACACAGACAGAGTAACACACACGCAAACATCCAAGCTTGCCATGTGTGGGAATAGAACCCCTACCAACGCACTATATCACACTAAAGCATTATGCTGTTATAGGATGCACCACAGAGATTACTGGGTTTTACCTTTCCCAAAGGTGTATTTCACAATGAATGACATCAGCAGCCTTGCCTAAGTGGGGCATTTGAAATGTAGTGTGTGTGACAAGCCTAAAAAGCATTGCTTCCTACACAGACACACACACACACACACACACACACACACACACACACACACACACACACACACACAGTTGCCATGTCTGGAATTAGATCTCCTACCTAACTAGTTTATCACACTACAGCATTATGCTGTCTTAGGACGCACCACAGAGATTACTGAGCTACATTATTCCCAAAGGTGTATTTCAAAGTGGATGACATCAGCAGGCTTGTTATAGTAGGGCTATGGGGTGGGCAGTGTGTGTGTGCATGGGCCATAACCCATTCATCTAGAGGTTGTCACATCACATGCAGGCACATGCAGGGTTATATTCTGCAGGTACGTGTATGCAGCTGCTAGATAACTATTGCCTTGTACAGTCATGTTGCACAGCTAGCACTTGCACCACATAGTCTGTAATGCTGATGGATACCAGTGGCTACTTTCTAAAGTGAGTGACAATTACACATCATGTGGTTGTAGCCATTTGGCTGTGTGCTGGGTGGGACAGGCCTCATGATGGATAACTCTTTGTCACAGTCATTCCCTTCCACACATCTATGTATGTCTACTTTTGGCATATTATAGTGTGTTGTCCTTGGGTATATGTCTGTATTCCTATCCAATTTGTGTGCAAAGCATGACTGGTGCATATTGAGGAGTGCATGCACTAACATCTGCAACTGTCAGATATGTATGGTCCACTGTTCTTTGCAGACATGGGCTTCATTTGTTTAAGTGTGTGAGCATGTCCAGTATGCCCTTCTGTATTGAATGTGTGGATTCATTCCAGGTAGTTTGTACTCCAGTGCAGAACTTTGTGTTGTACACCTACAGGTAGCAAACTGTTTTGCAGGTTATCTGTAGATCATTTGGCAATATGGGGATTAACTGTGCAAGGGATAGTGTGAACAGTAGGTGATTGTGTCTGTGCTGCGTCTGCTACATGGTACTGGTGTTAGCAGAGATATTCAGACAAGTGTACTGTTATACACTGTGATGTTTTGTGTCATCAAGTACTGTCAGGTAGACATTCTTGCTCACAGTGATGTCCTGGGGAACAAGGGTGAATGCAGCTGTGTCCGGTATTGTGGGCAAATGCCTACATATTCATGGAAAGTTAAGCCATTCTGAAGGGGGGGCTGCAGACACTTACTGCAGGGTCTGTGTATCCAGTTCAGCACATTGGTATAGTGCTGGCAGAGGATCCCATGCTTGTACATCCATCGACATGACAATATGGCCTTATCTTGCTGTGGCAATACCTCACAGCTGTACAGATTCACACAGGTTACCCAGAGGCAGGGGTCATAAGTCAGGACATTACATCTATTGTGGTGTATGGGCAGGTTTGTAGTCACCCATTCATGGGTTTGCAGCCAGGGATAGTATGTGCACACAGCTGTGTGTCAGACCTTGCACATTCCATGCTACCCATGCTCCCACCCCTCCTCTATTCCATCCTCTTCCATACATTATGCATGCATTCTCTGATACTTTCCCTAAGATTATCACCTCATCACAGCTGTGTTTTGGTATTGGTCCACAGTTCATGCAGTGGGACACGGTGGACATGTTACTGTGGTTTGTCCACATGGCCTTGCATACAGCTTATGCGGAGTGAGTTATGTCTGAGTGTCCATGCCATAACATGCATTGGCAGTATGTGTGAGACACAGGCCTTTGGCAGAAGCCTGTAGGCCATTTGGTGGTGATGCAGGCCAGCTGTGGAAGACCATTGCATTCTGTAAGTACTACAGTGCCAGACCACCATGCAGTATATTCCCCAGGAGTGACAATGTAGGTGTGCTAGGTGTTCATGCCAATACGTTCTATCAGTATTGATCAGGTGGTGTGGATGCTGGCAGGGTGCTACCTACAGCTAAGGATACACCTGCATGGGACACCTGCACTGCATGCTGCATTCTTTCACTATTTTCATACAAAGGTGGGGATCATATTGTGCCCATTCCCAACAGCAGGGACACGACCAGAGATATACCTGTGGGTGGTGTTTGGGTGAGCTTGGTGCATGTGTGCTATGGACACTACTTGCATCTGATAGATATGCATGGGGCATTCCAGTTATGCTGGCATGTGCAGATACATCAGGTGTTTCCCAATACATCAGTCCTAACATCTTTGTGATCTGCAAATGTTCGGCCAGACGACACTGGTATTCCCTACTACAGGCCCAGATAATGTGATGCATACCTGTATGTACAATTCCAAGGGTGTGTCCATTTCACAGTTACACATTATATACTGTATGTCTGGGGTACTTTTCCCTGTGTACTGCTTGTATATCTAGACCAACAGCCATGCTATGTCCATCTTTCAGATGGTGACACATATTACCACCATATGGACCTGCGGTGGTGGTGCTGCGGTAGCGTTGTCACCTCACAGTAAGACGCTGTCTGGTTCGATTCTCAGCTAGAGCGTCTTCTGCATGGAGACATGTGTGAATGGGTGTACCTTCGTTGAAGGTTGTACGTCAGGGCTGGTAACTCGGCACATAAAAATCAACTATCAATCATTAGCGGACCGGAGTTCCACTGTGGCGACCCCTAACCGGGAAAAGCCAGAAGACACAACAACAGCAACATTTACAATGGCTTAATGCTAGAATGTGTTATACTGGTGGGAATTGTCTTTGACACTGCAGTTGTGAGGACTTGGCCCTGTCATCGGCAGTAGTGGGCAATGGCCACCAGGTGAAACCTCAACATGCATACATACTGACTACTTTCACACAATATGAAACACACACCAGCCTAACACACACATACCTGCATATTGTACAAATGCTACAATCTATCCTGTTACCTTGGCCACCTCTGGGCATCTGTGCTCCACTGGTATTATACCTACACATACATGTTACTGCATTTCTACATAGGATTGGCAGAGGCACACCTGACTGTTAGTACATGTCTACATAGAATCTGGTTGGGGCACACCTGCCTGTTACTTCTACATGTGTACATCGGAATGGGGGGCACACCAGACCATTTTTACTTTTCTACAGAGGATTGGGGGGCACACCTGACTATTACTACATGTCTACATAGGTTTTGGGGGAGCACACCTAACTATTTCTACATTGCTACATAGGACTGGGGGGGCACACCTGATTGTTACTACATTTCTACATTGGATTGGGGAGGCACACCTGACTGTTACTACATGTCTACATAGGCTATGGGGGACAGGATTTTGGAGGGGCACACCTGACTGTTTCTACATTGCTACACAGGATTGGGGGGGGGGCACACCTGGCGCTTGTACACATTTGCTATGACTGTACTGGTATGTCAGGTACTCCATTTCATTCTGTTTTCTAACCTTTCACACTGACTAGAGGTATATCAGTGTACTACAGGTCTTAGGGTTGATTGACCTACATATTAGTTTCTGACTTCCTACCCTTCAGAACTAATATCCCACTGCCTGACCTGATGTAGTCTGTCTGTGTAGGCCTGGAGGGGCGGGGTTACCCATAGACATCATTCAGAGGTCTTAGCACAGCCTTTGTTTGTGTTTGTCTACACCTGTCCTGCTGGCTGAGACTGTTGATGGGTATGTGAACCTCCCTGTCTGGCATGTGTGTGTCATATGGACACACATGTGGCACTACAGATTTCCTGCAGTGGGTTCTTTCACCATGTGTAGTACTGGCTACTATGGTGACACCAGTATTTGTTACAAATCTCATGCTCCCACTATAGGTGCCTACTATCTGCTGGTATCCCATTCAGCCTCCCGATTCCCTTGCATGTCACATCCATACCATAGATACAGGTAACAACACATACTACTCCATTCAGCGATTGGAAAGGAGAGTGACTTACCTTGTGAGTGCGCCAGTATTAAGGATGGTGCTGGAGGGCTGCCTACGTCGGCTGCACATAGTACACTCCCTACACATGGTTGAGTAGAGGTAGTGTCATGTTTGACATGCCTTTTACTGTATGTGCGATTCAGAGAGAGGTGTCATTCCCTGGGTCCCTCCTGTGTCAGTGTATGTGCTACGCATTGCCTCTTTGCCAAGGCCAGGGCATACTGGGCATGCCTCCTTCTGCCTACTGGGGCAGGCTCAGGTTGTTCATCCTCCGAGTCACTATTGTTCCTGTGCAGGCCTTGGCAATTGTGGGGGGCTGTGTGGCCCTGCCCTGTGCTGTTCCTGCTGCAGCTGTTTCCGCAGGATCATATTGTGTAGCATGGTACATACGATGACAATGTGATTACATGTAGCTGGTGAGTACTGCAATGCTCCACTGGATGTGTCCAAGCACTGGAACCATGACTTGAGCATCCCAAACACATGTTCTATTATAATTCTGTGCCTCATTATGGAGTTTTTGTTTGGGTGTGTGTGCATTTCTGATGGGTGTCATCAGCCACGGCTCCAGTTCTTAAACAGTATCCCCACTAGGTGACCATAAGGGATGTTCCCATTGGCAAATCTCTGGTACAGCTGTGTCAGATGTCAGATGTGGGAATCATGATAGCTTCCAGTGCACCCAGCACACACATTCATTATTATGCCCTGGGCATCGCACACGACCTGGCTGTCGATGGAGGGGAAGCCCTTGCGGTTGATGTAGACCCTTCCCCGCTCAGTGGGTGGTGCTTTGATGCATATGTGCATGCACTCTATAACACCCACTACCGCACGGTATTCTGCTAATTAGTGAAAGAGATGCATATTGCTGGCCAATGCCTCACGGGTGTTGGGGAAATATACATGCTCACTGGCATGTGCTGACATGGCATCCAAGAACTGGTGGAGTACCCTGGATGCTGATGCCAGTGAGATCCCCATGATATCCCCAGTTGGCCTTTGGAAGGTACCTATAGCTAGTATTCTTAGGCCTACACATACCTTGGTATCCACTGGGATGGGTTCCCCTATGTTAGTTCTGTGTGTGAGGCATGGCCGGCACAGCTCAAAAGTTTGCTGTAGGAGGTCTGTGTCCACCCTATAGCGCTCCACTA
The DNA here is from genome assembly GCF_019279795.1 of Protopterus annectens. Taxonomy (NCBI): domain Eukaryota; kingdom Metazoa; phylum Chordata; order Ceratodontiformes; family Protopteridae; genus Protopterus; species Protopterus annectens. The sequence goes on along the minus strand of NC_056734.1, from coordinate 232,642,969 downwards.
TCTCCAGCTCATGTAGCCCTTGGTAGGTTACCCTGGGTCTGTACACTCTTCTCCATCTCCTGACTGTGGGTTGGAATACAGCATTATCATCCTCATCACTGATTCTGATACATTTCACCTGCCAGCTATGCTAGTTCTCCTTGATTACCTTCCTACTGCAGTTTTACCTTCCCTTTGCCTTCCTGTTTAAGCCTGGGGGCGCGTCGCACAAACACAGTGCTCAAATGTGCACAGAGCTGCTATTTCCTGGTTTACTTTTTTTCCCCTTTAAACCCAGTGCATGGTGCACACACCCACTTAGGCAATGTAAAGTGTGCTAGGCAGCCTCAGACACACCCCCTTGCTTAGCTCTGCTAAGCTAAGGGCAAACCCGAGCCACAGGGCTCCAATCCGCTTACAGTATGCCTGACACCCCCCCCTATGATGTCAGCTAACTCCTAGGCTTGCACCAAGCTATTCTTGATCTTACACTGTTGGGTGCTGACTAGCATGCAGGGGTTATCTGGGATTCAGTATCATTCCCCTCATTTGCATAGGATTACCTGCTGATGCATAGTTACAGGTCCCACACTGAGCCTCCCCCCTTAGCAACCACTATTCACTGGCCATGTTGCCTTCTGCCTGTCATTGAGTATAATGGCAAAATAGTGATTTTGGTTCGAATGCTTATTTTAGTTTTTTTTTCTTATTTTTTGCCCGATCCCATTTGCCCGTCGCTGCCCTACGTTTAAACAGTTGAGATCGGCTAAAAAAAAATTAAAGTTGGTTTTGTTATTTTTCCAACTGTTTTCCATGCCAATGGCCTTATATTTGGCCATTGGCATGCTTTCTACATAATATCCACCCTTTATTTGGAGCTGTCATGGTTCCGTTTTGTAGTTTGAAGAAATGTACTTGGTTACTGTCAGAGTACATTTCTGCAGATTACACTAGTCCTGCATGGCCAGCTTCCAGCTTCCTGGATCGCAAATTCACCTCATTTGCATGGAGTTCACCTGCAAATGGGGTGATTGGCATACAGGGGCTTAGTCCATGCAGGACTAGTGCAGGAGCGGTCGTGCACATCCCTACAGCTTATTCCTGGATCGCACGGCAGACATATGCCTGCTGGAGCTCCTGCACTTATCCTGCACACCGTGCATGGCTTGCTGAATCCAGGGGTGAGTCTAATGTGCTAGTACAGTGTAACTGAAATGTTAATCATGTATTTATTAAAGTTAGCATTAACTTCAGTGACAGTTTGGTTTGCACTTTAAAGTTTGTTTTTTTCTTCTATCTATGAGGACTGTGGATTCTAAAATTTTAAATTGCTCTCTGTTATTGTTCCTAAGCCTTCAATGGTAGTGTATTGTTTATGGCTGGACTATTTTTTTTTTCATACTTTATACACTGCTTTCCAGTTCGATGTTATAGTCATACTTTTCAACCTGCAGACAGTGAAATTTAGGAATAAAGACCTTTAAAAAATTGGAACATCCAGCTAAGAATCTGGACAAATTGTACTGGGCAAGAACTTTGCTTCCTTCCTTTCAGTGGTGTTTCCTTCTTTCTTTCTTTCTTTCTCATCTAAAAGCAGTAACGTATGAGAAGACAGAACTGTGTTCCTGTCGGAATACTGTAACATTCTGGATGGTAATGTAGCTTGTCCTTATCCTTTAATGCAGACAATATTTAAGTTTGCATCCTTTACTGCCATCCAGTGGCACATTTATTTATTTCTTATAATGCTACAATTTAAAAACTCATTTCAATGTATGGAGACATAAACAACCAAATTCATTCATAGAGAGATGCAAGGACACACTCACACACTTCACACTCACATGATATGTATCTACATGCATGCAATTTCCAAATATCAAACTGCTGAAAAAAAAAGAGCAACATTTGCAGTCTTGTTTAGCTAGAGATGATACGGATTTTGTCCAGCTAAAAGTGCTTTTTATTTTATGTACCCATTTTCTTTCTATTTTTTTCTTTTCCTTTCATTTTGTCAATAGGTGGTCACCCCAGAATACTCAGTTTCTCCAGAAGCATAATGGGGTTAATAATTCACTAAGTATGCATGCAAGAGCCGGCAGCATACCTCTGAACTGTTTTCTTCTAGAATCAAACACAAAGGCAAAATTAATGATGGACAAAGGCCAAAATCCAAGCCACTTTTGTCATATAAGTACAATTCAGGTAGAAATTAATACAACAACAGGTTTTCCATCAGCATCCCTCTTTCAGGAATATGAAGTATGAAACTCTAATGTCTTGCAGTATTGACTGAAGAGAATTTTCAGTTATTTACCAAAAAGTCAAACATTTTACAGGTGAAAGGAACAGAGCAGAAATATGAGGAAAAATCATGGCCACATCATTGTTATGGCTGAAAGCAGTCACAGTTAGGTATCTTTCTTTTAACTAAACACTTTTACTAGCATCTCCTGTATTATCACCCTATTGAAATACCTGCACTTGAAATGCATATTGCTAACAAGGCAAAAAAATGACCAAAAACACCAGAGAAGAGTAAATCTCAAAAATCACTCGTCCTTTAAATTTCTTTTTCCAGGGGGGCTTCTGCACCCCACCAACAACTCCTAACTTATATATACCACCTCCAAGATCGCCATACCTTGAACAAAAGAGAATATGCCAAGAAATGTTATGTTCGACTTAGTATATGTAAATACATTCTTTCAGCTATTCAGTCTCTGTATTTTGAGATTCGCTCTAGGGGGTCCCAACATTTCATATGGTTATCCCATCACATCTTTCTGTACAGAATTAGTTTTGCTACATTATAGTCACCGAACAATCTGCTATCCTGAACCAATTTACAAAAAAAGAAATTGGTAACTGCATGCACACACAGCTGCATGCTGATACACAACACACACAAACTATCCAGACATATATAGAAAAGACATCTGCACACACACACACACACACACACACACACACACACACACACACACACACACACACACACACACACACACACACAAACAAATTTATTCAAGAGTAATAAGTGTATTATCTGTTAGGTCTTATTTTTATGTATTCTAGGAAGGCATGTCCCAAGACAAGTTAGAGGAAATCTGTGTAAGCATAATAAATGAGTATTGTACTCTGTGTTACTATTCACTTGAAACTTCATTTTTTCTCATAGTACTTAACCATAACTTTCAACCAAAATCTGCTCCATCCTGTTTGGATAGTAATATGTTTTGACCACACTTTCCTTCCAGAAACTAATGTCATTGGCATAGTTTGGCCCTTGCCCATTTGTCTCACTGCCACTCTTAACCTCGGACAGGATTCAGTATTCTGAAAAACTGATGCAAGGACTGAAATGTAAGCTATGACAAATCTTGTTTCTCCTTTGCCATTCCATCTGAATGTAAGCATGAAGCTAGTGACCACAGACACATCTCATTCACTCTAACAAATTCAACCTCATGCAGGCCCGACCCAGAGAAGTTTTTCCTTCACATTTCAAAATTACAGTTAATGTTAGCAGGACCATCTTCTGCCAATACAGAACACAATCATTATCCATGAAAAATAAGCCCATTTCATCCTACTGTCTGATTAAAATCTTTGTTTGAAGGGAAGACATGTCCTTAAAAGAGCTGTAGAAGTCAGGTTTTCATGGCAGATGCAGCCCTAGGCACTGAAATTGATTTCCTAATATGCCATCTATGAATAACACAATTGATAAGTTGCATCCAGACCAGGTCTGTTCTTAATAGGTTCATAGGTTCCCAGTTTTATAAAAGGTTACTAGACTAATGGCCGTACAGGCCATTATAAGTCTTGCCATAATGATCCCCTAGTTGCCACAATTCTCAGTGTTTAGGTGAGTGAAGTTTGCAGAGGTAAGGGTCTATGGTAGTTAATAATGACTTCCTCTGTCCAGGATGGACATGGGCACCACCCCAGGAGTGAATTTGTGGTCACCCATCCATTGATCTAGGTTGTGTTTGAAGAGGGTTTGGGGGGGGGGCTCTGTTTCAAGTGAATTGGAAGCTTTTCCAGATATATGGCAGTCTCTGAGAGATACATCTATCTCTCCAGAATGACCTGTTTATGTCAGAGTCTAGGTTAAGATCCCTGGATTGAGTAATCTTCATGCAGTTTGATTTATGATCATGTAGCATTTCCATTAGGGCCAGGTCAGAGAATGCCCAGTAAACCAGGCACAGGTCACACCTTAGCACCCTGTAAGAGACTGAATACAGTGACAGGGCTTTCAGTATTTCTGCTTAAGACTCATTTTGTGTAACCTGTAATTTCTTGGGGAGAAACCTCTGTGGTCTCTCCAATTATTGCAGGTATCTGGTGAGGTACATGCAAAAGGGAGCATTGTACACAATTACTGGTCTGATGAAGGCAGAGATTAATGGAATTATAACATCCTTAGATCAAGATGCAATGCCTTTACTTATAAGATGTCCCACATAGAAGAATTTTCTTACTACTGTGGATATGTGGATATGTAATGGTCAAAGTTAAAGTTGCTATCAACCTGAGTACCCAGATCACATACCACTGGGTCTATGCTTAGGAGGGTACTGTCTATAATGTAATTAGCAGGGATGTCAGTTTTCCCAAAGGGAATAATAATGCATTTTTTTGCATTTAGCTTTAACCTGTGGCTTTGGCACCAATCATTTGTCTATGCTAACCCTGTTTGCAGTATATTAACATCATTGGGAGACTCAGTGATTGCTCCCAGTTTGCAATTGTCAGCAAACTTGGTCAGCCACGGGCCGTCCAAGTTTGCCTGGACTTCTGAAAAATAAATTCTGAACAGTTAAGGGGCTCAGCACAGGACCCTGTGGTATGCCACTGGTGACTGGTCTTTTGCTAGAGGTGAAGTCACCCACTTTGACAGTATGTGCCCTGTTGATGAGTCACTTGGCTATGGCTACCCATCTGGTAATGTAGGGGTTAATTCCCAATTGGGAGAGTTTCTGTATAATACCTGAGTAGGGGATTGTGTTAAATGCCTTGGCTGAGTCAGGATAGGCAGTATGCACCGAGTTTCCCTCATCCAAGGCCTTGGTGACTTTCTCAAAGAGGTTGACCATGTTTAACATGCATGATTTACCTTTAACAAATCAAAACTGTGTTGGATCCAGAGTTTGGAGATTACCTACGTCCTTGTTAATAAGGTTCATAATGATTCATTCTTTGGCCTTGAAGATGAGGCAAGTCAAGCTCATGGGCTTATAATTCCCAGGGTCAGTTGATGGTCCACCTTTGTGCAGAGGGATTACTGTTGCTGTCCTCCATTCTGCCAAAACATAGTCAGTTTGCAGGCTGTGGTTAAACAGGGATCTATTTTGGGCTGCTAGGTCATGTTTTAAGTTGTTTAAAGGCAATCTGGGATGTTGTCTGGTCCCATTGATGCCCTGCCTTTAGCACTGGTGAGCATTGAGATGACCTGCTCTCTTGAGTTAATAGACTGAGGAATGATGGTTTGTATACTTTGCAGGTTGATGGGAGGGGGCAGGGGGGTGAAGTTTATCCCAAATCTGTCAGCTAGCAGGCTGGCTATTACCTCCAGCTGAGTATGGATGGTGCCATCCACAATCAGTTCAGCGCATAGCTTTTTGGACGTAATTAAAGAATGCCTTGTGATTAACCTTAGCTAGGGAGGATATTTATGCTTCATAATTAGCTTTGCAGGACTTGGCAAGATCTCTAATTTGTTTGTTTAAACTAGAGAGGGAATTCTTCCTCTGCTAAGCCAGCTCCCTCTAGTTCTTGGACATTAGTTTCTTTCTCTTGTTGTATAGCCTGTTTATACTAGAGGTCCACCAGGTTGGCTTGTTTTTTTCAGCAAGACCTGATTTTAATCCGGCCAGGTACAGACAATTATACAACTGCTTAGATGGTTATACAGGACACTGATGTACACTTCTGCATTGGAGTCCATGTTATCTACATTTGAGGGGGCTTTGAAAATTCTTATACCATCACTTAGTAGGAGGTAATTTGTCTTTGAAAGATTCTTAAGCATTTTTGAGCTTGATGGGGGTATCTGGTCTTATAATTACATTAAACAAGACTGATTTATGGTCCGATGTTACCCAGGAGGACATTACATGGGGGGGGGGTGCAATGCTCTCCCATGTTAGTGAGTACTGTATCCAGGACATTTGAGCTTCTTGTGGGTGTTGTGATTAGTTGTCCCAGAGCATTTGCATTTTCAAAGTCCAAGAACCTCTGTGCCAGCATGTTTGTGGTCGTGTATGTTTCCCAGTGGATGGTATGATATTTAAAATCACCCATGAGTAAGGTGTTAAGGTGCATGGCAAGAGAATCCAGTAAGTCCAGGTATGCACTATGCTTTTTCTGTTTCATGATGCAACCTATAGCTCACTATGATGTGGTATGGGACTTTTCCTATAGTTAATTGGACATGGAGTAATTCAAGACAGTCATACTGTTTGACCAGTCTTAAGGTGTACTTAATGTTAATGAAGATGGATACATACTTTCCTTTGTTCATTTCATACTCAATTTGTGGTATGAACGTATGGAAGACATTGTAGCCTTGCAGGACCGGGGTGCTTTCAGTGACTGCATACATGTCTGCATCTTCCATAGTAAGGAGTGCTTCCAGGGAGCACAGTTTCTTGTTTAGACTCCTAACATTAAGCAGCAGTACATTGAGTATATCTAGAGAGGAATTTGTTATGTTGGGAGGTTGGGTATTTTGACACTGTCTAAAAAAGGTACAGTAGGGGTGGCTAATGCCTTTCCCAGTATCCAAAAGCTTAGAGGAGACAGGTGCAGACCATCTCTGGCAAAGCAGCAGGGCATGTTGACCATGTCTTCCCAGGCTGACAGATATTGGATCCCCTTGGACTGATACCAGAAGCTAAGAAAATTGTTAATTTTTTTTTGTATTGTGACATCATCCTTGGAGAAGGTAGAATGCTGCTTAAGGCGAAGCTTATACTTGCCTTTGATACATAATCAGAGAGTTCAGTCAAGTCTCTCTTCATATAGTCCATTGAGGTATATCTCAAGTCATTCACCCCCACATGGACTATGATGGAGTCATACTGGTACTTGTGGTTGAGTGACTTGAGTGCTTGAGTGACTTGACAGATCCTGGCAATTGACAGGCAGCTAACTGTAACCCATTCCTTATCCAGCCTGGTGAGAGGATCATCAATGTCTCACAATGGAGTCATCTATGACCAGAACATTAGGTTTTGTGGTGTAACACCTTATGGGCTTATTTGTTGACACACTAGTGTGAGTGTTATTATGTTTTGTGGTTGTTTTTTTGCATTGTTATGTATATAAGTGGTTTCTGTTTGGTAGGTCCCTGATCTTTTGGTAGTTACTAATAAGTACTTCCACATATGTGGGTTTATGCGTCATGTCCTTATTTAATGTGGGAAGTGTGTGTGTGTGTGTGTGTGTGTGTGTGTGTGTGTGTGTGTGTGTGTGTGTGTGTGTGTGTGTGTGTGTGTGTGTGTGCGTGCATACGTGATTGCATGCGTGTGTGTGTGTGTGCGTGTGTGCGCGCGTACGCGCGTGTGTGTGTGTGTGTGTGTGTGTGTGTGTGTGTGTGTGTGTGTGTGTGTGTGTCCAGAGGTCTTTTGTATATATGTCTGGATAGTCTGTGTGTGTTGTGTATCAGTTTAGCATTTGATTTATCCTTGTGTGAGATTCTTGTTTCCAGTTTCATAGAGTAACTACATCTCTCACATAAATATAATCAACTACAGTGTCATTCATCTTGTGTCTAAGTCTCATATTACCTAGACTGTCTTCTTCATAGTATTAGTCACAGCTTCTGGTGTAGCTTCTATTTAACTAGGCAATTCAAACCAAATGTCACTATGCAGTTATAAGATAGCACTACGACCTCAGGATTAATAGGAGCTGTGTTCAATAATCTGTGTCCAGTAAATACAGCAAGACTCTTACTCTAAAATATTATATATTTACATTTCTTGACCAGGATAGTATCAGTGTACGGTCCAATGGAAAAAAAGCTTAGGATTATTGTTTAGAAAGGCAAATTACAAAACTTACAATACTTTTCTTTACATAGTGCAAACAGGAGGAGAGAGTGCAAAAATATTTTCTTATTTTTTATGTTTTATACCGACTGTTATGCTATGTATTCACTGAAACTGCAATATAAAACTTGTTTTGTAAATATTGATTGCATTAAATATGATACCTTGAAGAGTTTTTACCTAGGCCTTTGCTGAAAAAGGCACTTGTGCCCAGTCAGGGTCTCCTGGTAAACAAATGTCAATAAATAATAAATGGATAATTAAATAAATATTTTTTCCAAAAATATGGTTACAATACTATTAGGCAGATGGTAGATAAGCCTATGAGAGTTACTGATCCCAGTATTACACAATATGAAAAATATTTGGTTTAAACATTGTTCGTTCTTATTCTTCATAACATTTGGTGAGATTGTTTGCATAAACACAAAGAGGGAAAGAAATTATGGTAGACATAAGGATTAGGGAGAGAGGATAACTTTATATTGGAAAATAGGAGGTATGGGAGGAAGAAATAAAAGGTGTACAAATTTAAGAAAGGTAGGCTGAGCTTAGGAGGCAATACATGTAGTAAAGGAATATAACTCAGTTGTCTGTTTGGTCTTATTTCTGTGTATTGTAGAAAGGCATGTCCCTAGAAAGGATCGGGACTTTTTTTAAATAGTTTTTGTAGGAAGAGTTTTAGATTTGTTTCATTTCTGACATTTAACAGAATTGTGTTCTGTTTCTTAGCTGTGTGTTGAATTGAGAGCTTCTCCATGATTATTTGACTTTGTGCTAAATGATTGGTTTCTGATCTAACAAAATAGTTGTCACCAAAGCTATGTATCGAGTATTTTTTTGCCCAATCAGATTGACACAATGCTGCGTTCTTCCACTGATTATCTATCAGTGAACTGGGAAGTTGATAGGACTGGGCAGACATCTGGATTTTCTATATTGTGAAAGTTAACCTCCCCCTCGCGAATTTTCATTGATCATAAAACTAAGGAGTATATTGTTAAAGGTCTACATTAGTTTTAGAATGGAATCCACTAAGTGGTCATCCAACAAAGGTTAGGGGGCAGTAGGGGAGAGTAATTTAAGAAGCATATTATAAAGGTACATTAGAGTGATGAATATTTTGACTGAGAATCAAGAAGGTGAGACTAAGGCTATGAAAGAACATCTTGTAGTGTTATGGGCGAAATGTTGCCATTCCTACTGTAGATTACCAAAATGTTAAACATGACTAATACAAGGTTGGCTAGGCTACATTTGGAGAGTGTGGTCATGGGCAGATATTAAAAGCTGAGGAAGTCTCTGACTTGGGCCACCAAACAGAAGAAGGAAAATGAACATTTCATCACTAAAAAGGAGGGATGGTAAATTATGGAACCCTTTATAAGAGAAGAACTGTCAGCGACATGGACTGGACCTGTCTTTGTAGTTCTTTCTTACAGGAAGTTGATTTAACAGTCCTAAAATATTTAAAAAAGAGGAAATATGTCTTCCTTTAAGGGAAGAAGAAGTGTTGGATGCTATTGAAGAAACCATTAAGGGCTGAGTGGCTTAAGTGTGGAACTGTCTCATCTGCTTCAGGAGGATTTTGGCCTTTGTTCTATATCTTTTTAGATGTTCAGTCAAGCGGTGTTAGTATATCTTTCTCAACACTTTCTGTTATAATGGCTTTACCTAAGCCAAATAAATTGATACATTATACCTCATTGTTAAATACTGCTAATAAAATTTATGCCAGACCTTTAGAGAATTAGGATAATGGATTATTTTCCTGTCTTGTTTCTCAATCATGTGTAGTAGTCATGCCTGGTAGAACCAGCTTAGATCATTTACGGCCCTTTGTTGCATCTATAAAATCTCAGGTTTCCAGAGGTAAATCCTGCAGTGGCAGTTTTGCTGTACTATAAACAGGCAATTTGTTCATCTGCTTGGCCTGTCTCTGTAAAGTAATACAGTAGTTGGCTTTCCCTGGTAAACATGTATAGGCAGTCCAGGCTTTATATCATGATCCCATTGCCATAATATTGATGACTCTGTGTTGTCAGAGCAAATTTAAATGCAAAAAGGCAACCACCCAGCATTCTCCTTATCATTTACATTATTCCCTAGGACCGTATGTTAGAAGATTACAATCAGCGGCTGTAAACTGTGTTTGCAAGCTTATGGATATTGAGGCTCAGTCCTTCTGTTCATGGATAATTGTTTACTGTTTACTAGTCATCTAATTAATGATATTAAGGTGTCTCAATTATGTTTCCTTCTTTCACAGACATTTCAGGCCTAAGATTATATATATATATATATATATATATATATATAGATATATATATATATATATATATATATATATATATATATATATATATAAAATATAATGTAAGTGTTTCCTATTTTAATAGAATTTTCTTGTTATTAATTTGTTGCAGTGGTGGCTGGTAACTTCAATGTATTGGGGGAGCTGCTAGAATTTAGGGGACTTTTCCATTATCGGGGCAACACTTGTAAAGAGTGCTGCACTGATGACGTCATTGTGTGATGGTGTATACTGAGTGACTTCAGGCCTCTCAGTGATTTAACAGAAGATCAAACTAAATTTTAAGGTGAAAATCAGGAAACCTTTAAAAGTATGTATTACAACATAATGTTAAAGAAAATTTGTACACATCATCACTGCTGTTAAGCAACTTTGATGGCAGTGTCGGTGAAAAAGTCTCAGCCCATATTTAGGCAAAAAATACGGGTTGTAATGTAATTGCGTAAAATGCTTTCTATGCATGATGGAAATGGAACATCCACTCACGTCAGGCTTTCTTCTGCCAAAAAAAAAAAAAAAAAATCTGAGGAACATTAAGAACTGCGGTCTCATGGGCTATGCTACTATTTTCAATTTTCTTGTCTCTCACGGAAGTGTGTCTCGGACAACTCTTTGCCTATCAGTCAAAACATGATACAAATTAAAACAATCAAGTGCAGGCTCCAGTGAGAATCCTGTGGCACTCATTCAGCAACACTTGAGGGTATTGTTGCGGGCCAGTTTGCACTGGGGTGTACTGTCTGCTACACCTTCAGAAGTGAAAATAACTCCACCTAAGCAACCGCTAGTGCTCTGTTTGTTGACAGTGTGTGCATTTACGCTTTAAAAAAAGAAAGTACAGCGTATAAAGTGCAATTCTTTCAGGGAGGGGGAATTACTAACACTCACAAAGGGAGAGCAAGCCTTTTGTAGGTATTCCAATACAAAACATTCACTGTGAAATCATTGCGAGTGCGTTTTAGCATTCTAACAACTCTTTACAAGTGTTGCCCCGATAACGGAAAAGTACCGAAAAAAGTAAGTGGGTGTGGTGTACTGGACTGGGGTGAGGCATTGTTACAGCAGGTCAGTAACCTTTACCTGTGATCAAACAGATGTGGTTATTTACTTTCGTCCAAACATTGCCTCAGTAAGTACCCATTCATTATAGCCATTTTACTGACTATATGTATACGCCTCATATCTAATTGTAATCAGTAAGGCCATCCTTAGGGGAAATGGGGTCCTACACAAAGGACTCTGAAGGTCCTTCACTGCACTCTGATCTCCCCTGTGCTATCCTATGCCCCCTGCCTGTTTTCCCCTATACTGGCCCCACAACATCTATATAGATTACTTTTTCCTTAGTCTTCCATGCTTTGCCTTGCTTTTTAGCTCCCCCCATACTTTTAACACACCCTAACTGGGGAAAAGTCTTCTGTAACAGGCCTGGAGGATGTAAGTGAATTAATCCAAGCACTGCCCCCAGAAGTCATAGGATTCTAAGCACTCTGAGATATATGTTATAGCTTTTTTTTTTTTACAACTTTTTGATTTAATGATGGCCTGAACAAAAATGATGAGTAAGGAAAGAAATTCAGTCTTCTTAACAAAATATTAGTTCCTCTAAAAACTGAGAAAACAAATGAAAATATATACAAATTCTATCTGGAAATAGCGTGGCTATCTTCCTGGCCCTTAAAAGATAGATAGTAACACACTGTGTTCCCCTCTGTTGTTAGTTTGTGGTAAAAGTAAAAGTACACATGGCCCGATCCATATATTATGCAGCAGATGGTCTGAGAGAAGAAACCGAAGCACATTGATAAAACCTACATATAGATAAGAGTGCATACAGGGTCTACAAAAAAGGCATCATTGCCAAAAACTCAACCAGGGAACCAGATGGCAATAATACTCAATGCAGCTCTCTGCTAATGATGAGCTGCTATCACACACACCCTACTCAGGCCACCCAAGGCAGTCACTTATTAATGATACTTGACTGTGATGGAAAGTGGAAAAAAATATGACCAACATTAGCATTGTCGCCTCACAGCAAGAGGTTCTCTGGTTCAATTCTCGGCTGGGGTACCTTCTGTGTGGAGTCTGCATGTCCTCCCTGTGGTCGTCTGGGTTTCCTTCAGGTGCTCTGGCTTCCTGCCACATCCCAAAGACATGCAGTAGGTGGATTAGACACTGTAAATCCGCCCTAGGTGTGAGTGTGTGCATGTGTGTGCCTTCTGTGGAAGGTTGGGCGTTGGGCTGGCAACTTGACTCCATAAAATTCCACTGCCAATCATGAGCAGACAGATGACCCGCTGTGGCGACCCCTAACCGGGTAAAGCCGAAAGAAGAAGAAGATACTGCTTTAAGATAAACAGGGATTTTTCTTCTCAGCTCAGTATCAGAATGCAGTTTGCAACCACCCCACCACATATATCTCTCAGCCTCATATCTCAAGAAGGAGAAACCAAAATTAATATAGAGCAATTGATCAAAATCATGAACAGCTATTGCCATTATATACTTACAAGCTTGCTAGAATAATAGTCTATTCCTTATTGCACATCTTTGAAGCCTATTAAGACTGAAACCAAAATGTCTGTCATCATTATTTGACAGAAATCCTCATCCTCACTGATTTGACAGGAAAATCACAAACTTTAAAAGGAACAGAGCAAAATATGATACAAATAATCAGAGAATTTCTGCAAAACTCAGGGAGAGTTCAGAGCATCTGTGCCCCCAACAGCTGCACAGACACACCGACACACACACACACACACACACACACACACACACACACACACACACACACACACACACACACACACGGAGTGAAACCATCAGTTACAGCCACTTACATGATAGTGACTTTATACTTCAGGGTTTTGCATCAAATAAATGAATAAATAATGAATAAATACATAATTACCACTCAGTGACTAATCTTTTCAGCTCACTGCTGTCAGAATATATCTATCTATCTATCTATCTATCTATCTATCTATCTATCTATCTATCTATCTATCTATCTATCTATCTATCTATCTATCTATCTATCTATCTATCTATCTATCTATCTATCTATCTATCTATCTATCTATCTATCAATCTATAAACTGTATAAACATATTACAGCAGGACCTTGAACTATATGACTGTGGTCATTTGGAAGTTACAAAATGACGAGCAGGACCACAATGAGAGATAGCTTGAAATGAATAAGTGGTTTTATTAAATCCAGGTAAAACGTAAGCGCTTTCGGCCAGAGCAATCTCCAGCCTTCTTCAGACAAACAGCGTGGTATTGTGTGTGAAACACTTAAGTATTGTTAAACAATTAGTTAAACAATTTACCAGTTTAACAATACTTAAGTGTTTCACACACAATACCACGCTGTTTGTCTGAAGAAGGCTGGAGATTGCTCTACGAAAGCTACGCTTACCTGGATTTAATAAAACCACTTATTCATTTCAAGCTATCTCTCATTGTGGTCCTGCTCGTCATTTTGTGTTTTCATGGATTTCACCAGTTTACTCGTTTGTGCATCATTTGGAAGTTAATTTTCATCCCAATTTAACACCAGAAAGGGATACACAGAAAGTGACTACATTTTATTAAGTGACGTAGGGAGACAGTTACTATTTCCAAATATAATTTATGCATCTTCACAGTCTTTTAGCTTCTCTGTTTATTATGCACTGCTGTTTGATCAAGTTTGATCATTAAGCCATGGAAACCACTCATTTCTTCCTTGAAATAGAAAAGTAAGATTTAATTTCTTTCCTTATGCACAATTTTTGTTCAGATCATCATTGGATCAAGAGTATGAAAAAAGCTCTAAGATGTACCTCAGAGCATCTATACTCCCATGACTTCTAGGTGAATAGTGGCCTTGAAACCCCCAGCTCAGCTTTATTTAGCCTTTGCAGCATAGTCTTAGTCAGTCTGTGTGTGTCTAAAGGATACACAGAAAAAAAACAAAGTTTAAGAGCAAGACTGAATTTCTTCACTTAATCATGGTTTTACTCACGCCCTCACTGGATGAAAAGGATATTAAAAAAAAAAACTGTAAAATGTAACTCAGAGCATCCTGAACCTCCATAGTTTTGGGGGCCTTGAAGCCTCCTTACCCCCAGTTTCATAATTATTTCCAGTGTGCAGTCAGTAGTGTAGTCTTGGTCAATCATGGTGAGTTAAAAGGATTCAGTGGAAAACAAAGCTAAAGAGCAGGAGTGAATTTCTTGTCTCAATCAAGATTTTTGCTCATTAGAGGAAAAAGTTGATGTTCTTCATGTTTCACTGTTGCAGTCATTGCATTTGGGAAATCTGCTGGCAGGTTGCCCTCAGTCAGCCTGAATAACAAAGTCTTGGGTCCTGCGTCGGTTGCTGTCTCTTCTTCCATGACGTCAGGTCGTCAGGGGTATAAAATATGCAGCCGATGCCATTTTGATCAGTCGTTCTTGCCGTGTGGTGCCCAAAGCAGAAGCAGTTCGCAAGTGCCATTCAGCCGACTCCTGAAATTTTCATTTTCGAGTTTCAGAATCGAAGTCTTCAAACTAAAGCTAAGTACCCCGTTGGGAAAACTTTTTCTTGCTCCTTACCGATGTCATTAAAAGTTAATAATTGCATTACTTGTGGAAAGCAAATACCTCATAAGTATTTTCATTTGTACTGTATTCCTTGCCTAGGCCCTGATCACAGCATGCCTTGCTGTCGGTTTTGTGCTAAATTTAACCAACGCACTATTAAGCGTCGGTATATTTTTGCTTCTAAATATTTTGGTTCAAGATTTGACTACCCTGAAATGTTGTTGGTTAGCAATCCAACTACCAAAGTTCACAAAAATCGCAAAGAAAAAGACAGAGATAGACCGTCAAGGTCCAAAACCGACAACAAAGCTTCTCCTAAGCCAGTTGCCAGTTCACTCAGTGACGTGCTTTCCCAGCCCCTGATACCTGCTACTTTTGAGTCGCAGGCCTCTACTGAGACCCATTCAGAGTCTGGTATTCCGCGAGATTCTGCAAGTATTGAACCCACGGATGTCTCTCCCTTGGATGGGTCCGGAGCCGCTGAGCAGGCACTGGCTTCTGAGGGTGTTTTCAGGCCTCAACATTTTTATATTAAACCAACGCCATCAACAATAACAAGGTCAAAACCAATTTCTATGTCTAAAAAAATGATGCATGAGCCACGTGCTCAGGCTCCTATGCCTAAAAAACAAATGATCAAAATGACTGAGGATTTAATTACCTTGATCAGGGGTTCCTAACCCCCCCACCCCCCCGCTAAGAGGCCTAGGCAAGGCACTGATTATGAATCTTCAGATCAGGTTTCCATTTCTTATGATTCCTCTTCTGATCAGGAATTTTCTGTTCCTCCTTATGAGGACTCTGATGCAGAGGAATCCATCCCATCTGCTTCTCCTCCCGAGGATTACTCTTTTGGACAGACTTTGCATACTTTAAGGGAACATTTTTACTAGGAGAGTCAGGACTTCTCTGAATCAAAAAAAGAGGCTTGGGGATTTTCTTCTTCTTCCTCAGCATAGGTCTTTGGCAATACCTCCTGTATTGGATATTGTTGATGTGTTCTTGGAATCAAGCATGATCCCTGATTCCCTGCCTCTGGCTCCTAGTAAGCCAGACAGATATTACAGGGTTCCTGACTCCCACAAATTTCTTTTCAAAAATCCTGCTGCTGATCCTGAGACTATTTCTCATGGTCCCAAGGTTGGTAAGGCCTCTACAGTCAAAAATCCTACCCCTTCTGATAGAGATTCCAGGGCACTGGATAGATGGGGTAAGAAGGTTTATATGTCTGCAACCTTGGCAATTAGGGCTTTAAACTGCCAGTTTCATATGCTTAAATATCAACAGCTTGTTATGGGCTTACTGAAACAGAAAATGATGTTGATTTCTGATTGTGTGGAAAATAAAGAGTTACAGGACTTATTGCATTCAGCAAAACAGGTTGGAAAGCATACATTGCAATGTGGTTTTGATTCCTTGGAGGCCTCTTGCATGGCTGCCATAAATGAATCTGTGAAAAGAAGGCATGCCTGTCTCAAGGAGCAAAGTCTGCCTGATCATGTTAAAGCTAAATTGATGGATGCCCCTTTACAGCATGGCAGTCTGTTTGGTAATAAGGAAGAAGAAGTTTTAAAGAAAATGGAAGACAAAGCTAAATCTATGCAAACTGTAAAAGATTTCTTGCAAGTGCAGCCACCCAGGTTCAGTAGGCACTGGCCTACTAAGAATTGGTCCTTTCCTGTGTCCAACAGAGCCATTCAGGACAAACCCAGGCACTCCAAAGGCTCCAGATACCAATTCCAGGGATCTTACAGGTCAAAGCAATGGGGTGCCTCCACCTCCAAATCTGGAGGTAACAAAGCACAACCCTACAGTAAGCAGTCTCAATGACTTTCCTCTGCCATCTCCAAGCACTTATCTTTTGGCAGCCCCCTTGGGGGTAAAACTAGCACTTCATGCTCAAAATTGGCATTTAATTACCCAGGACAAGTGGGTATTAAACATAGTATCCCAGGGGTACAGATTTCATTTCCACACATTGCCAATTCCAAACAAATGGCCAGATCAGCCATCAAACCAGTGGGCAGAGGCCCAGAAACAAGTCATGTCCCTCATGGATGTGGGGGCTATTCAACCAGTACCAGAAAAGGAAAAAGGACAAGGATTTTATTCAAGACTTTTCCTGTTACCCAGAAAAGACAAATCATGGTGTCCAATTCTGGACTTATCTATACTGAACACGTTCCTGGACATTCCATAATTCAAAATGCTGACTTTACAACAGCTACTGCCTATGTTAGGCAATAATGCCTGGTTGATAACTTTAGACTTAAAAGAGGCATACATGCATATCCCAATAAGAGAATCTTGCAGAAGATACCTCAGCTTCAAAGCAGGTGTTTTGCATTACCAATTCTCTGCACTGCCCTTTGGCTTATCTACTGCCCCTAGGGTCTTTACAAAGTGCCTGGCAACAGTAATTGCATTTTGCAGACAAAGAAACATTCAAATTTATCCTTATCTGGACGATTGTCTCATTCAGGCAGAGGACAAGGACACTCTTCTTCAACATCTGGTGTTTGTAAAAAGGCTTCTAGCATGCCTAGGGTACACCATAAATGAAAAGAAATTACAACTGGTACCCTCTCAAATAATTACATTCCTGGGTGCAAGCTTGAATACAACTGCCCAGATGGCTTACCTCATGCCAGACAAACAAATTCAATTGACAACATACTTCAAACAAATGGCAACAAAACCCCAACTATCTGCAAGGCAAATTCTGCAGGCTTTGGGGTTCATGGCATCCTGCATTCTACTGATTCCATATGCGAGACTGCATATGAGGAAGCTTCAATGGTACCTAAAAAGCTTATGGCGTCAACATTGTCACAGCCTGGAAACAATGATTCCTGTCATTCCCTGCCTGCTACAGGAGTTTCTCTGGTGGGCAGAGACATGTCACCAAAACAAGGGACTATCATTTATTCTACCCCCTGCCACCCAAACCTTAACTACAGACACATCAGACTATGCTTGGGGGGCCCACCTGGCAGGAAGATGCATTCAGGGCAAATGAAGCCCAAACCAAATGCATCTACATATCAACCAGAAAGAAATGCTAGCTGTTCAAAATGCTCAGACAGCCTTCAAGGACTTACTTCATCCAGAACAACTACTGATAAAGATGGACAACACCACAGTTATGTGGTACATAAGCAAGCAGGGGGGTAACCACTCCTACCCCCTTTGCAGACTAGCCATGGCCTTGTGGAACACAACCTTGACTTACCAAATACATCTTCAAGCTCACTTCTTGCCAGGAAAGCAAAATACTCTGGCAGACGACCTAAGCAGAGATCTTATGGACCCGCATCAATGGAAACTGGATCCACAAATCTTCAGCATGTTAACACAAAAATTGGAAAGTCTGGACATAGATCTATTTGCCTCTCCCCAAAACTATCAGTTGGACAAATTCTGCACAAGAACTCATCATAAAAAAACATGGAAAGTGGATGCTCTATCCTTCAGCTGGAAAAAAAAAACTATCAGTCTATGCCTTTCCCCCTCTGCCTCTATGCTCCAAGGTCTTACTAAAAGTCAGACAGGAAAAAAACAAAAATGATTCTAATTGCTCCGGACTGGCCTTGCCAACACTGGTACCCGCTTCTAAGGAATATGTCACACCTTCCCCCATGGTAGTTGCCTCAAATACCTCACCTATTGTCTCAGCAGAACTATCAAATTCTGCACACTCAGCTCCAAACTCTGAATCTTGCAGCATGGCTAATCAACTAATTTTACCAAACACATCTCTCAATAAATCTGTGATGGATGTCATTTTGAAAGCCAGAAGGCCTAGTACTAGAAAATCTTATGCTGATAAATGGAGGAGATTCTGTGCTTGGAACCAAGCACAAGGAATAGACACAGCAAAACCCAATATTCCTCAGATTTTACAATACTTAACTGAGATGCTTGACAAGGGCCTATCTTTTTCATCAATAAAAATCCATGCTTCTGCCATCTTGGCTCATTACAACACAGAGTCTCCCCTCTTTTCTCATCCCCTGCTAAAACAGTACCTCAGAGGGGCCAAAAATTTAAGGCCTCCCAGGAGAGCACCAACTCCTGCATGAGACCTCAATTTTGTGCTGGAAAAACTCACCCTACCTCATTTTGAACCAGCAGCTACTGCGGATATAAAATTTCTTTCTTGGAAGACAGCCTTTCTTTTGGCAGTCACTTCAACTAGAAGGGTTTCAGAACTACAGGCTCTCATGGCAGTGGAGCCTTTCATTATTTTTTACTCGGACAGGGTGGCCCTCAGGACCAATCCTTCTTTTATGCCTAAGGTGGTATCCAGTGTGGCTCTTAACTAGACCATTCACCTGCCAACCTTCTTCCCAAATCTGCAGAACAAGGGGGAGTGGATTCTGCATTCATTGGATGTACACAGACAACTAAGATTCTACTTAAACAGGACAAAATCTCTAAGAAAATCTGAGCAACTACTGGTGACATTTGCTGGAGGATCAGAGGGGAAGGCTATATCAAAGCAGACTATTTCTAAATGGATAAGTCATTGCATTCGTTTCTGCTACTTGCACCATGGTAAACCTGTGCCCAAGGGGATCAGATCCCATTCCACCAGGGCTGCCTCTACTTCAGCAGCTTTTCTCAGAGGGGTCCAGACCAGAGACATTCTAGAAGCTGCTACTTGGAGCTCAGTTCATATGTTCACAAAGCATTATCATTTACTTCTCTTTTCTAAATCCAGGGCAGACTTTACTACTGCAGTCCTGCAGGGCCTTATAGCTGCCCCTAATGCTGTTTAATTCCATCCTCCCATCCATAGCTTTGGGATTCTACCCAAATGTAATGACTGCAGCAGTGAAACACGAAGAACATAGTACAGTTGTGTACACTTACCATAAATGTAGATGTTCGAGTGTGTTCACTGTTGCAGTCCAGATTACCCACCCGCCAACCCCCTTTCTATACCTTCTCTTTCCTTCACTATACTCAAAAGTCTTTGTGATGTATTTGCTTTTAGTTGAAAGTAAATTTTATGTTTCTAAAGTGCATTTATATATTTACAGTTTTATATATATACATATATATATATATATATATATATATATGGTTCTACCTCACTTCAACGACACGCCGGAACATCGACAGGGAAATCGCGAGCCCCAGAAGATCGACAGCGCAGAAGACCGACGCGACGGGACCTAGAAGATCGACAAGCAGAAGACCGACCCGACGGATGAAAGCACTGACGCCGAGGATGCCGACATGGGAAAAGGCTGTGTAAGTATGCGGTAGTGACGGACGTTAGGGTGCGAGTAAGGTAAGTGTGGATAGGGGTGGGTTAAGTGAGTTAGGGTTAGGAGCGGTCAGATAAGTGCGGTAGTGATTGTGTTTGGGTTAGGGGCGGGATAAGTGAGTTAGGGTTAGAGCGGGTCAGGTAAGTGTGGTAGTGATTGTGTTTAAGAAGGGATAAGTGAGTTAGGGTTAGGAGCGGTCAGGTAAGTGTCGGTAGTGACGGACCTTAGGGTTAGGGTTTGGGTTAGGGTTGTAGGTAGTTGTGTATGTGAGGTTTAGTGTGGGTTTGTAGGATTTTGGTGCTTGTGTTGTGTATGTGGTTTTGGACGGGAATGTGTTTTGGTTGTTGATTGTGGTGTGTGAAGTGTATGAGGTTTCGTGTTTGTGTACTGTCGGTTATTTCGTTGTCGGGCATGTGGGATTTCGTGTTTTTGTACTGTCGGTTATGTGGTTTCGGTGATTGCGTTGTCGGTGTTGTGGTGTTTCGTTTATGTGAGGTAGAACCATATATATATATATATATATATATATATATATATATTTTTTTTTTTTTTTTTTTTGCTCCCCATTTGGGGGCACCTGACATCTGGGGCAAGAAAAAATGATTAAAATGGTGTCAGATGCATGTTTTATACCCCTGATGACCTGACATCATGGAAGAAGAGACAGCAACCGACGCAGGACCCAAGACTTTGTTATTCGGGCCGACTGAGGGCAACCTGCCAGCAGATTACCCAAATGTAATGACTGCAACAGTGAATACACTCGAACATCTACATTTATGGTAAGTGTACACAACTGTACTTTTATAAAACTGTAAAGTGTACTGCAGTGCTACTAGAACACCCATAGATTCTGGGGACCTTGCATTCTCTGGTCCCCAGCTTAATGCTGTTGTTTCCACCAGTTATTACGGTATGGTCTTGATCATTTAGGGTATGTGGAAAGGATTTAGGAAAATATAAAGCTTAATTTCCATTATAGTTCTGTGGCCTTTTGGTAGTTCACCTCATTTTGCACTCAGTTGATTATTGTTTGAATATCAATGTTTAGATAGAAACACAGACAAAAATGTGGCCTGGAACAATACTTGAGTTTATCACTTCATTTAAGCACATGAACCATTACATTTGGTAAAAAGAATTTAACACAGGCTTTTGTACTTTAACCTATTTGTTCTTCATCTTCTTTTGGAAAACAATATTGTATTCTATAAGGCATTTCACTCTTCTGCTGTTAATAACTACCAAAAGTAAATATTTTATGCATTTGTTTAAAAGCCAAAGCACATTTTATTTGTAAGTGTCAAAGTATGGAAAACTTCATCGTTGTTCATTTAACAGTTTTATGAGTCTTCTAACCTTATTTATGTGTCTATTTAAACTACTTGATATGTTCTTGTCTGTTAATTTAGTTAGCTTCTTAAAGTCAATCAGTAAGACATGATTTACACAGTTGATAAGACTGGGCTGGCGAGTTTTAAAGAATTGATTCTATCATTATGCACACCACAACAAGCAAAAGGAATAAATTAATTTTGCTAGTTTGCAGTTCACTGAATCAAAGATTTATATACTATACATTTGATTTTTGATGTGTTAGAAAAAGAAATGCCTTAAGTGCATAAATAAATATAAAACTATATTAATCTTGTCTTTCAGTTACTGTAAGTTGCACCCAGTTTTAACATTGTCAGTATTCAGTGGTTTTAACAAAATATCATAATTAGAAGTATTGACGCCTTTCTGTTACACTGACACATTAATGGAATGTTCTGAAGTAATTTAATGCACCAGTTCATTTTAATTACTTTGACATGCTGGAATCTGAGCTCAGGATATTGTCTCAGAATAACTAACCAGGAATTCATTCAAATTACATTGGTTTTCATTTCACAGACACAGACGTCAAACACCAAGACAGCTTATCTGGTAAAGCTGAATGAGGTTTGTGGCTAAATAGACACATTTCCTATAAAGAGAGAAGGATTTGTACATGGGCAGCTATACCTAACCAGTTTGTCATTTCTGTCATTAATAATAATTCTAAAATAAGACATTTATTTCTAAATACAGTCCCTATTCAAACTTCACATGTACTACAGAAAGTTAATAAAGTATCTGTTACAGTAGCTCATTTGCATTTTGATTGTGACAGTGTTAATGAAGACAATGTTATTCGGTACACTATAATATGATATAGAGTTGCTTAAACAAATACTTAGGAATTTAATGTCTGCAGAACACAAAAGAGGTGTGAGACAGGAGACATAAACATTCACATTTCAAATGGCCATAATTTAGTGCCTTACCAGATTTACATTCCCCAAGGTGTTTAGGATAAAAGGACATAGAATAGCAGGGAAATGTGTCACCTGCAGATGTGGTACCACAAATCTAGACATAGTGGGTATGATATTTATCCTCAAATGGCAATATGTCCAAAAAAAAGAATAACTGTTAATAAGGTTGTCTGCTGCACAGGCTCATGTAAGTGGGGTGTGGGATGTTCCTCCCCCTACTGAAAATGTCTTCAAAAACCTTCTTTTCTACATAATTCAGTGAAACAGTCTCAGAAGTGCAGATATCATAGTACCAGTATATGCACAGTTATAGAACAATAATTGATGTGAAGTGAATATCAACAATGTCTTAACATCAGAACAGTCAGAATGGGGAAAAATAACCTAGACCTAGTGCATGTGATTGGAGGATTATCTTGTCTGCTATTTTGCAAACACTTAGAGTTTCACACAATGTAAAACTTTTCTCTTCTTAAAAGTAAGTTTTCTACAAAAAATGATTTTCCTACCCCAAAGACCTGTACTGAGACTAATGTAATCCCATAAAGTAAACTTATTGATGCTCATAAACTGTTTCCCTGTATAAATATCCCCTGGGATTCATGAAAGCTTGTGCCAGGCGCATGCATAGCATAGGCATTATAACGCCAAATATGGCCACCGAGCGATTCAGGTACGAACCAATTCCACGTGCACTACCGGCGTACGCCAGATCTGCGCAGCCCCCGGCGTACGTATGCTAATCACCCCATGTGCAGTGTCGCACCATGCAAATGAAGGCATATAGCGATTCATGAAGTGGTGCAGGCATAGCGTAAGCCCATGGAAATGTAAACCAAAAAACACGGTTTACATTTTCCCAAACAGAACATCAGAGCTATGGAAGAGGGCCAGACCCAGGTATCACAACGTTAACATATGCCAATGGCGAAATACACAGCCAATGGCATAAGAAATGATGCACAACACGTAAATAACAACATTTAATGTCATGTCCACAGTAACGCACAGCACAACCGCAGGGCATGTGTGCAGAAGCTGTAACATAAAGAAATAATATAAAAATGTCATAAAATCGCAACGTAATAGAAATCAGGTTTACAGCATAATACACAATGGTAGGCATGGAACACCACAACCAAGGTGCAAGGGTTGCTAACGGCTTGCGATAGTGTTCGGCACGGTAACTATGAATTAGTAGTCAATGCCATGCAAATGAGGCAGATAATACTGAATCGCAAATGTCCCGCCGGATGAAGGTTGTACCATACGGCGCAGTGGTATAACACCGAGGAGTGGCTCAGAGGAGAGACATGACATCAGTAGAGGGGTGTGCCACCGTAGCACTAAGCACATTGGAGCATTGCAAATCTGGCCTGTCCGTTGCTAAGCAAAGCTGCAGGACAGGGGTGGGGAGGAATCGTTTAGCTGAGAGCACACATGGTGGATGAAAACATGCCCAAAACCCAGTAATCGGACGCACGCGCCACAAACAATAGCAGAAACAGGAAGGTCAGGGGAAGAAAAGAAGGAAATGCGGAAGTAGGGTAATTGGAGTACTAATGAGCAATCAACACCGATCAACCCACGAAGGCCAATCGACGGCAGCTGACAAGTCCGCTTGCAGAAACCTGCAAAACAGGATAGGGGAGGCATTTGAATGCAAAGAAAGGAGGGGAGGTATCGGATTGCAAAGATAGGAGACCTGACACAGCAGAGCAAAGCAAACCGACAGCAGACTGGCAGTAGCACACATAATGCAAGATACGCCAGGTCCAGGAAAGTACAAATGAAAGTAGGCTGCAGGATGCATGCCAGAAAATGGTAGGTGCAACCCACAGAAATGTAAAGGGAAGGTCAAGAGGTAATCCACGGCAGGCAAATGTAATTCAACACCAAAGGCACCACAATAGTAGTTCCGGCAGTAAAACACATAAGATAACCTGTAGCTACGATCGTACATACACACCCTATGACATCATCGGTGTTCACAGCACAATAGTATAAAGTATGAAAGCACCCAACACACACCTGTGTATTCCCAAACACTGCACCATAGGTGTAAACACACGGGGAACTTTTAAAATGTACATGTTGGGAGCTGCCATAGCTGTGGTTCATCAGCATGTGTTAGAGACTGACGGTGTTGTGGAGGATGATGCCAACAACCACCACAGGCCTCGGAGGAGAAGGAGAGTGTTCAGACCAAGGGTAACCTACCAGGGGCTACATGACCTGGAGATAGTAGAGCATTACAGGGACATCTTACAGCAAATAGTGGAGCTGTGCCGGCCATGCCTGAGAACCAGAAACAACAGAGGGGAACCCATACCAGTGGACACGAAGGTATGTGTAAGCCTGCGAATACTGGCCACAGGTACCTTTCAAAGGCCAACTGGAGATATAATGGGTATCTCACAGGCATCAGCATCCAGGGTACTACACCAGTTCCTGGATGCCATGTTACCACATGCCAATGAGCAGATATACTTCCCCAGAACTCAGGAGGAGTTGGCCAGCAATATGCGTCACTTCCACCGTGCGGCACAATACCCAGAGGTACTGGGTGCGATAGACTGCACGCACATACAAATCAAGTCACCACCCAGTTAGCAGAGTAGGCGCTACATAAACCGCAAGGGATTCCACTCCATCAACTGCCAGGTCGTGTGCAATGCCCAGGGCATTATCATGGATGTGTGTGCTGGCAGCCCTGGAAGCTACCATGACTCCCATATCTGGCATGCCTCACAGCTGTATCAGGTATTTGTCAGGGGGGACATCCCACATGGCCATCTTGTGGGGGATGCTGGCTATGCACTGGAGCCATGGATGATGGCTCCCATCAGAAATGCACACACACCCATGCAAGAACGCGATAATGAGGCACACACACAAACCAGAATCATCATAGAGTGTGTGCTTGGGATGCTGAAATCACGGTTCCGGTGCATGGATACATCTGGTGGAGCCTTGCAGTACTCTCCAGGCACGTGTGCCCACATCGTCATAGTATGTGCCATGCTACATAATATGATCCTGCGGAAGCAGCTGCAGCAGGGACAAAATGATGAAGGCCCTCATAGCCCACCGCAATTGCCAAGGCCATTACAGGCACAGAGGGATTCAGACCATGAACACACTGTGCCAGCCCCAGTAGGTAGACAGAGGTGTGCCCAATATGCCTACGCCTTGGCATAGAGGGAATGTATAGCACATACTCTGACATTGTAGGCCCCTACGGACTGACACCTCTCCACCTGCACACACAGTAAAATGGATGGCACACAAACATGACCACCTGTAAATTGTAATGTATAGGTGGGCCAATGTGTGACTCCTACATAGGCAGCCCTCAAACACTGTAAACACAACAGCCAGTGGAACACGGAATGCCAACACCTGAACAGTAAATGAGTCTTACAGCATATGGTGGTGCTGTGTGCCTGTCACATTCCCCGCCAGATATATATATATATATATATATATATATATATATATATATATATATAGATATATATAGATATATATATATATATATGTACACATATGCATATATATAATACAGATAGAAAGGGCAATAGAGGGATATATGGTGATATAGATGGATTCAGCGATGTCTGCAAATATAATAGATAGTTCAACGACATTCATAACATCTTGGAGGTACAAATAAATAGGATACCGCCAACTATGGAATGTGTAACATACCGACATGTGTAACCACGAGACTGAAAGACCTATAGAACACAGTACCGGAACAGTACATCTGCGAGTAATAGTATGATGATATGAAGGGACAGTTAGTCACTGCTGCCGGTGTCATGGTCCATGTAGGTACTGTGTTCAACTGTGTCTGTAAGTGCCGTAGTCTGTGTAAGTGTGCGTTGAGGGTGCCGTGTACGTCTCTGTGTGACTGCAATGTGTGTGTGTGTCTGCAACATGTGTATGTTGGTGCCAAGTCAGAGGCAGATCAGTACGGTAGGTGTGGGTATAGCTAGCCGTAGGCATACGGTTACTACCTGTCCCACAGTAGGAGGGACAGCCCCACCCTGGGCAGGTGTGTCCTGACATAAAACAGTACAAAGGGCACATGTCCGAGATGGTAGGACATAAATATGTCCCATATATAATGTAACAGTCATATTTAATAGTTATGCCTGTATGTAAGAAACTTAAATGTTACATGCAATATGATAAGTAGCCAAAGTCACACAACAATAGGTATGTAGTGAGGATAAAGTATATGCTACCTGTGTACTGACTGTGGCTACGTGTTGGCCTGTAAACACCGCTTTGTGTCCCGCAAGTATCCAACAATGACCATATGAAAAGGTGGCAACCCATGGCAAACAGGCTCTTTTAACAACACAACTACAATGACTGCAAATATCTGGGACAGAAATACAAGGGATAGCTGTCACTTACACATATCCCCTGATATATCGCTGCAATTACGGAGGTATACAAGTAGCAAGCTCACCTGCAGATGATATAGAAACCAATTAACAATGGCCCAACGTACAATCCCGTAACATAAGTCTACTAACTGTTAGCTCTCTAATTAGGATGGAGCCCACACACATATATACGGATTATGTAGAAATGCAAGGCCCACAAACCGTATATGTTACGTACAACCACCGACATCCCCCACACTAGAAACTAAAGCAATACAAACTGTAATAGCAGCACAAACATCCTGTCAGTCAATTACATCTGCAGAACCCTCAACATACCGTGTGAGAGACACAATTAAAGGCGTCATGCAAAATTGCAGAAGTTGTATAATGGAACAAACAGCCATGTTACAGATTTTGATTGCAATACTCCGTTATCAGACGTCGGGATGACAGGTACACCCACATGTTGAACCAAATACTTTACCTGTCACACACAATCCACGGGGGACATGAATCCAAACTATACTTGTCTCCATGCATAGCAGTTGCAGTTACACATAACAAAACACAATACAGACCATCTCCCCGAAGGTAGGGCAAATAGGCAACGCCCAAGTGGAGAATCCAATTATACCCCACTGTCGCCGCATAATTGGCGAATGGGGTAGCTGCACAGCTGATATGCAAGTAATTAGTCACTCAGGAACACCAATTGGCGGGATGAATCCACATGTTTCAGGTATCGACGTATATAAGGATGACTTGCCAGACATTCAAACCGTATGCTCATACCGAATAACAGTTGAAACACTGTGAGAGAGATAGAAACGAAACGCCATAATGATAACAAGGTATGTAGAACGCCCGATATGTAAGGTTATGTATAGCATGATCTGTATTAATTAGTTTTACTGTATGTATAGCCTGGTTTGCATTAATTAAACGTGTCCGCAATGCATAAAGTGGGGAAAGGTATTTATGTAGTGATGTCTTGCTGGGCATACTAATGCTTGTAGAATCTGTGCGTCCAGCAATGGGACACAAGGTACACAGCACAGACACCACAAGGGATGCTACATGAGGGCATTAAACAGAACAATGCCATACAACCCGCCGTCTGTGGTAGGGTATGTCCAACAAGGACGTGCCATAGCAGGGGATAGTATATGTTGATATACTGTCACAGCACGCATGTGTATGGGCATATAACGTTAATGACATATGTAAGGTGGTCCCGTTGTGCAAGTATGCTTTGCATTATGGGATGCTATGTGAAATATGTGTAATGTATAGTATTATAGGTAGATATGACAGATATTCTACACAGCATAACAGGCATATCATGCATACCACAGGTATCGTCTATTGGTATGTACAATAACAGGATACATATGGCCTGTAGGTATGGGACATAGTAATAGCATGATAGCTAATCTAAATGGAAGGGCTACCAAGTAACCATGCACAAAGGACATGTAATAGCTGCACAGGTGCATAGTGGGGTACTATGCAGTCTGGCAAGTCCATGTGTAAGCACAACTACAGTGTTCACACTAGTGGCACCTCTCCAGGGTAGTGTCCTGTGAACAGCAGAGCCAGGTGTCACCTGCACATCTGCACAGTACAGCCACTGCAGTGATCCCTGGCCTACATGTGTCTCCCAACCACCAAGGGAGGTATCACATGAACAGTGCTACTGAGTGTCCCTGCGTGATGTACATAGGACTTATGTTCCACAGCATGGTGAGTATCCGGTTTGGGAATGTAACCCAGAAGCACATCCCACTCATTGTGGCATGTGTGCACATATCCATGAGCATGTTGCTCACAGTGGCCTCTGCTTATGTTGCTTATGAGGAGTATATCCATCAATAATGTTGTAGACATGGGCCCTGTCTGATCAGCAGAGGTCACCCCTGAGTATGTAGTATGCAAATGTGTACAGATGTGGTGTCCGTAGTGCAGCCACATATTTAAACTATTGGAGCTCAGTAAATGTCATGGCGTGTTAATGTTGTGGCATGTAAAGCTGTAGCTGTTGTGTAAGGTACACCCTACATGGGGTGGTGTACCCTTGAATGTGTGTAGATGTCTTGAGTTCAGAGGTACAATGGGTGCCTATGTACCAGCTACACACCCAGTACAGATAGGTGTGGCCATGTAGAAGGATATCCACGCCACAGTGGCAATACGGTAACCACAGGAGTGGGTGCGACATATGTGTGTACTGCAAACATGTACAATGTGATATGTATGTAGGGGACTACCATCCATGTGATAGTCAGTGGGTGAATGGTGTAATGCAAAGGTGATGTGCATGCACCTTGTGTCATGCAGCTTGATGCCATGATAGTCATATTATGTATCTGTCACAGCGACACCCGTATGGTTGGAGTCAGTATCAGCTGGTGGAGCAATCATGGTGCTTGGTATGTAGGGGTTTGAAAGCTAGGCAGGGAAAGTCCCCTGTGCCAGCCTGTTCCACAGGGAAGCATATACTGAACATGAGGGGCCCTATGACTGAGGACCGTGGTATGCCAAATGCACCTGATATGTAGTAGGTACTATGGTATGCTGGCCTCACTGTGTGTCCTGTCCATGAGCCACATAGCATAACATCCTGAGACACAGGGTACGATGTGCAGGTGGGTGTGTATGTTGTCAATATCAGAATGGGGAATGGTACTGAAAGGCAATGAGAGGACAATGTAGGATGTGTGGACTCCTGTACCATCAGCAACTGCCCTGGTAACTGTATGAAAGGAGTCCACCATGTGTAGGGGCCATGCTCTGGCCTTAACAAGCCCAACCTAGGTGGCAGCAAAGGACGGGAGCCCAACAATGTCTCTGTGAATGACGTCCTTGATGATGTGCCCCATAGCCATGCAGAACAGTCCAGTCAGGTGTGTAGGACTATAATCCCACTCGTGCAATGCAGTGCCACCTGTGTGTAGTGTGATAAATGCTGCTGTGTGCCATTCAGGGGCTACAATATCTGAAACAAGGCTATTACTGAATATGGTGGCCTAGTGGGGAGACATGTAATTCAGAGGTTGGTGGACATCACAGCCTGGGACGTTGGAAGGTGACATGGGGCCAGTGTCCCAGGACATATAGAGTGTAGGTCAGTACTGTGTAGGTGTGACCACAGGGACACCACAATGTTCATGTATGGATTGCGGCCCTGTAGTGAGTGAGAGGGTGTACTGTCAGCATTGAATCCATCCTCCAGCATGTTGCCAACAATACCTGGGTCTGCAATGTTCCTGAGTGACTGTTGTATGTGACAGCAGATGTGGGTGTTGCCATCGAATACTGACATACCACCATAATGACTGGTGGTACACCCCGGAATGTGTGGCAGTCATGTTTACGTAGCTAGTCTTGGAGTATGTGATGAGGGACCCTGTGGCCCCACCATGGCTGACCAGTGAGCCACCCCACATGGGAATGTACACCACTGTGCAACAGCCTACACCTGTTGTTGTACATCATATGTCCATGGAACATGACCACCAGAGTGGCGTCAGTTATCTGGTGTGTACCATCATGGCTCTGTGTGGAATAGCATGATCCATGCAGTTGTGTACATGCTAATGAAGTGCACTGGGGTATGTGTCAGCATTTGTATGTGCATTGTCCATCTGCACGGGTGTCATGATGTTAACAACCGCTGTCAGCAGACGTCTGTAGTAGGTGTTGTAGTACACATGTACTGTGTATGCTGTGATGGGTGTGTTGCCGGGATGTGGCTAACAAGTTCAATTAGCATATGTTCGGAATCCACCAATGAGGGGATAACCCCAGGTGTGTAACACCAGTCACATGGTGGTAGTGTTCATGCCAAGGGTAATGTAGGTCTTGGAGGTGGTGTGCATGGGTTGATCCAGCAATGCGGAGGGTATGACTCATGGATGTGTCGGTACATGAGTGGCTATCCCAGGGAAGTGTGGGGTAGTGTCAGTCACACATCAGTAGTAGCTGTCTGAGGCCCACTGTCCACTATACCAACATAGAAGGTATGTTAGCCGCGGGGTATGATGTTGACTCTGTCACGTGTTACAATGTGTATAGCGGTCCCAGACACAGTTAGATGCACATGGAGCACCTCTGATGCATTGTGCTAAGCAACTTGCCAGCATGTGTGCAAAACATAGTGGAATATGGGAACCCCTCAGCTGTGGGTGTGCCGGTCCAGGTATGTGCCTGAAAGGTACGGTCTGTGTATAACCTGTCATTGCAGGTGTGCTCTGCAGAGCCTAGAGGCAGGTCCCAGTCACTGCAGAGATGTTTGAGTGGTGCATTATAAGGTGTGCCTTGCCTGCATGCATCACAGAGGAAGATGCAAGCATTGTGTCACATGACCCCATGTCGTGCCTGCCAGCTACCGCCCTGCTGGTGACAGTTATTGGAAACTGTGCAAGACAGGCAGTATAGAAGCAGCAAGAGCCTTACATGTGAGCTGTACTCCCAGGGCTGACAGGTGCAAGTCATCTGTGCCACAGCATTGTGTTTGACCAGGACAGTCATAGCGGACAGATACCACATTCCTGTGGAATGACAATAGGAGCATAGGCAACTGTTTAAGTGACACAGTCGGTCATTGTACAGTGGTATCATGTCCGGACGAATGCAAAATGCTCCCCACGGCTAGGCCCACACCCTCAGGGCTATAAGACTGGTGAGCTATTGTATGTCCCTGCACACGTAGTCTGTGAAGTGGCATCACAGGGCAGTCACACTAACATGGCGAATAACAGACATATCGTACCTGGTGAGGTGTGGCATAGGTGCATAGGTTATGTTGCAGAAGCAGTTACCCAACAGCAAGATGTAAGCGACTAACGCCTTGTGTAGCCTGCTGTGTGGAATTGCAGTGTGACCCCCTACAGAGTCAGCTATGACTGGTGTGTTGTGAATGTTATAACTCACTATTGGCTGTATGTGATGGGCACACATGAGTCTGGGCTATAAGCTGGTGACGTTGTCTTCCATGATGGGGGTTACCTCTGTTGCCTACAGTGAGTATGGAGATGTACTGCACAAGTTGTCCTCGTAGGTGTGGCCAGTTGTGTAGATCATGTGAGACTATGTGATGGGTGGGGTCTTGCGAATGTTACACATCCCCAAATGACTGTCAGGTGCAGTCAGGGTTGGCGACAGCATTACCCCCAGCCATAGCTGTCATCCTCCTGTCCCCAAACTGTGTAACATTAGCCCTCGTACTGTGTGACAAATGGGCAAAATGTGGAACACTTACAACTGGCTTACTAACAGCGTCAACTAGGAAGGGCATATGATGGTTAAAATAGGCTGGTCTTATGTAAAAAAAAGATATTCCAATGAATTAATATGATTCCCATCTATTTAGCCATGGCTAGCAGGTAAACTATTTACAACAATGAATGTGTGACAGACCCTTCCAATGTGGAACTTTGAGGAACATGCACCTTTAAGAACCCCAAATGAGGTACGTTCCTCGTAATGAGGTACACCTGAGAGCTTTGGGCCCAGCACGGCTGCAGAAGTGCATCCCCCACAGGCTGAAGTGCCGTATGTTGGGAGGTGAGCATTGAATGTGTACATGAGACAATTGCTCTATTGCCACATGTATGACATATCCCTCATATAGACAGGCAGTAGCACTGGTACGTGACAGTTGGACATGCCTGTATATACAACCATGTCCCACAGGATATGTGCATTACGTGTGTACAAAAGCTGTCGTACCTTAAGCAAGCTGGGAAGTGTAGGACAGCCAGTGTACCTGTGGGAAATGGTGTGGAATGGGCGCTATAGTATTCAGTAGCTCATGACATGCTCAATTTCTGAACAAGTGCCTAGCATGACCATACAATACAGATAGGGTGTTGAATAATATCAACCCACAAGTGGTGATGACAGTTATTTAGGGTGGCACCACACTATAACCTTGCTGAGTATGGTGTGCATGTCTATGAACCATTAGCACTGTAGAAGTTAGCAGTACAGATGTACAAGACAGCACGGATATTAGATTACAAATACCTTTGCATGTCACAGGAGTGTTCCACCAGTGGCCTGTTGACAGACTCACAACTACAAAAGGTGCAAGAGTGACATGTGCACAGCACATCAGTGCCAGATACAGTAGAACAGGGTTAATGTGTTGTACCCTACCCTCATTGTAGCCCATACCACACAGACAAATGTTAGGCATCTGTGTATGTAAGGCTGTGAATGGCCATGACCTATCAGTATAGCTGTGTCAGTGTAGTGAACAACATACAGAATGGGCTGTGTGGGTGAGGTGTGTAACATATGTGCACAGTCAGATGGATGATACCAGCAGTGTCACCGCTAGGTGAACATCCCTGTACCCACAAACTACTACCTAGGCTGTTGTCAACATTATGGACACTGTGTAAGGGATGGTGCTGTGCAGTGCAACCCCCGACATGGTGATGTCTCCAGGCCCCTTAGGTAGTCATATGAGGTACCCATGTCATGTCAGGGTGCCATCCATGAGCACGGAGATCACTGGACAGGCATATACAGCACTGTGGTGACCAATAATGGATCACATACCACCTGTAAGGGGTAATGGCTATGCATGGATGTGCGAAACCAGCCTTCACAATCCACACCTCCACTATGCAGTATGCTGTCTACCTTGCAGAAGGACATTTGCTACACCATGATGATGGACATGCTACATGTCCATATCCTGATCTATATGACATATGTCATGGACAGCCACCGTCCTAATACTAGGATCGCCACAGGCTGGACAGATCCCTGTGCCATATATGTGACATACTCCCGCCATACCATGCAACCCTGTCCATCAAAGCTGCACATGTCATCCCACTCATACATGGTGTGATGGCCGCATGGTAGATGTACTATCAACTGACTGGATCAGTAATGTGGCACTGATGCACCTTGCAGTGGCACAATGGCTGTCTGTTACAGCGTGGAAACCATGCCCGCACATGCTATGGTTGATGACCATCCCTGCAAATGTCGTCTGACTAGCCATTGTCCCATGTCTAAAACATGTGCAGTACAGGCGATCCGTGGCAGGATGTTGAACAGTTGTACAGTGCTGTGTAGATGTATATGGCAAAACACATGCATGTACAGGTGTCCATGCGTATGTGTGCATTGTCACTGCTCAAGTCCATTACAGCTGTGTCTGTGTTGATATGTGACATATACACAGCATCCAGGTCAACAGTAGTACCGTGGACACATCGAGGCATGCGCAGATAGGTAAGAACACAGGTGCAGGCAAATAGACATGCCCACAGCAAGACAGCATTTACATGGAGTATGAACACTGTAATGAAGTGACACACATATATGGTGATGATATCCAATGCATAATGGGTGTGACATGTGTGACACATACACGTCAGTTGTGTCAGTGTCATGATGCTTTGCAAAGATAACTGTGCAGATGTAGTAGATGTCATAGAAATGTATGTGCAGCAGTATCTCTGTACATCTCTGAAACTGTGACCTGTCACCATCATTATGTCTTACAGATAATGCCCCGTACACGGCTCCCAGCATACACCCACCAGGAGGATGATGTCCTCATCCCACAGCTCCATGACAACTATGACTTGTTGTTCAGCCATGTGCCACAGCATGCCCAGCAGCGGGATGACCTGTGGCAGGATCTACGCAAGAGGGTGAACGATGTGGGTGGCCATAACAGCACCTACCAGTAGGTGCGCAGACACTGCATGGACATGATACGACATGCAAAACAGCGTGCCACTGCAATTGCCAGGGAACAAGTTGGAACAGGTGGTGGGCCACAAACCCAGCCCCCACTCACACACACCGAGGAGCTACTGGCCAGTCTGGGGACACCCAGGAAACAGCATCCAGAAACACTGGCTGCCATTGTGGGGGTGGGTGTCTCCCAACCAATGAGCCTGGAGTTGCCTGGTAAGTCAGTACTGCACATATGGCTATTATATCCCATGTAGTTGCATGTGTCACTGTACATTATGTAAAGTAACAATATATGCCAGGTATGTGGACACACATGCTGCATACTACAGTATGCTACGTTGTGTATGCACACATGTGCATACTATATGCTATTACACAGGTGAATGTGTTCACATGCACAGTGCAACCTGTTTCTGTCATACAGTCATGGATAATGTTCATACTGGTGTGTCACCCCTATACAGGTACCTCTGGCATGCCGCACAGACATGGGTCCATTGCAGGTGAGACTGTCATCAGTATCAGGCATGTTACAGTGCAGATCTATTTGCCATGTGGCCAGTTAACACTTGCACACCTGATTTTTGTCCCAGTCACGATATGCAGGTCGCACCACCCTTCATTCACACACGCCACCCATGTGCAATATATACAAACGTAATGATACACAGACTTGAAACCACAGTACTTGTCATTGCAACATGTGTGGTCAGCTGTGCATACAACGGTGGAGGTGTTCTACAATGGAGGCATATGTAGTATGCATTGGAACAACATGTGTGGTACGCACACAGTACCACACAGTGAGCTGTGATATGGGCAGCCCACAGGTGTCACCATTGTGTCATATGCCCCTGCATTGGGTGCACACATTGTGATGTGCCACCTGACATGTCCCAGACATGTAGTGTTCTGTCTGCAATATTGTCACACTATCGCATGACCTATACCCCACATACCAAACATATAACCCGTTGTCTGCATAGTCCTGTGGATTGTGACATATCTGACATCTATGGGTGCCACAAACGGCCAAATCTCCATGTCAGCATCCAAGAAGAAGGAGGGTGAACTATTAAATCCTAGTAGATGTAAAGCCAACGATGTTGTTACCAATATGTTAGACTTTAATGTATGTTTTGATTTTGTGTTGGAGTTTCCCACGAACTGTGAATTTTTGAGTGAAAAACAAAGTGACATGCAGAATGTAAGTGATCAAAATTTACACCACACAAATGAGTGTATTTTGGACAATGTAAAGCAAGTGCAGTACAGAAGTTTTGATGTAATGGGAAATTGTAGTAAGACACAGGATAGCAATGTAAATATGTATGTGCCTGTAACTCATAATGAACCCAACAATATTTGTTTAAGTCAAGAATTTGCTTCAGCTAACACTGATGTGTTGGATGTATGTACTTCTTCATTATCATGTGACATTGTTAGAAGCAAAGGCTTCACAATATAGAATTACACTGAAATGGATATTAGTGATGTGTATTTTGAACTGTTTAGCAAAGGTACAAACTTTGTGCCAAATTTCAAGCTAGATATTGCACAAGTTTTACTAAACTTAAAGTTATATATTAGGAAGCTTAATTTGCAATTATATTTTGCTGGTCAGGGTTCATGTGCTATGATGTCTACAGACGAGAATGTATCTTTAGGGATCAAAAGAAAAAGTTGCTTCATGCCTCCCATAAACTCAGAGATCACTGGATTTGAACAGATGGTAGAATATGAGTTTAGGAAAATCTGTAGGCAAAAATCTGAGGTCAAGGATAATTTATCAGAGAATGAAAGAAAGGTTATACAAGAATTATGGTCAACACAGAAGGTTAGATGTATGAAACCAGACAAAGGGGGAGGAATGGTCATCATGAATAAAATAGACTACAGTAGTTGTATATTCAGGTTGCTTGGGGATGAAAACACATACACTAGAGCATCAATTAATGAAACTAATAGAGCATATAGAGGAATAGACATGTTTTTGTTTGATGCTTTACATCAAGGAGTTATTAATGAGGTTGAGTATGAGTTTCTTTGTGTGAAGTTTCCTACTATGCCCAAGTTTTTGGAATCCCAAAGGTCCACAAAGGGACAGAAAATGTGCAGTTTAGACCAATTGTTTCTGCAAAGGGTTCCAAGACAGAACCAATGGCTGCATTTGTGGATCATTTTTGTAAAAAAGCATTAATGGATGCTGACCACATACTAAAGGATTCGTGGCATTGTTTGGAAAGGGTAGGAAGTGTTAAGGGCATTGGGAATGAGATGTTTGGGTTTTTGACTGTCAATGTCATTAACTTATTCTCAGTGATACCACATCAAACTGGGCTGGAACTGTTTCATGACAGTCTTTTGACTAGTCCCAGTTTTGATAAAGAAAGACTGGAGATATGTCATGACTTGATGGAAATCATACTACATAATAACTTTATACAATTTGATGGAGAGATCTATCAACAAAAGACAGGGGTAGCGATGGGTGCCCGTTGTGCCCCTGTCTATGCTAATTTAGTGCTATGGGCATGGGAAAAGCAATTTGTGTTAAACTCAAAGTACAAGGGCAACATTCTTTTGTACTGTAGGTTTTTGGATGACCTCCTTATATTTTTGAAAGGGGATGAGGAAAGTGTTAAGGAATTTTGCTCTTACATTAATGAAACCACAGATTTCCTTAGATTTACACACACTTGGAACAAAGAGAGAGTAAATTACCTGGACATTACCTTATTTAAGACCAAAAAAGGACTGGTGAGTACAATTTACAGGAAACCTAGTTTTTCAAACTCGATGCTGCACTACACAAGTTGTCACCCTCTGCACCAAAGGAGAGGTGTAGTTAAGGGCCAGATGGTCCGGCTATGTAGATTAATCAGTAATGATGATTTATTTAAGAAGGAAATTTATACATTGATTGGAATGTTTGTTGACAGGGGGTACCCGCTATCAATGTTAACTAACATCAAAAAAGAAATATATAGAAGAAGAAGAAACAAATATAGTCCTATTCTAAGAGGGCAAGGGGAGGAGGGTGCAAACATAGGTAGTAGTGTCAGCACATTGAATAAAACAAATAAAGCAAAATTTGTTTTAACATACAATGAAAGAGCTAATGAACTAGGTTCTAGTCTCAGAAATTTGTGGAAATATTTTCTGAGTAAAGATATTAAAATGATCCTAGGTGATACCCTGGTGATTGTCTATGGAAAAGGAAAGAACTTGAAGAGTATACTTGAAAGAGAGGGTAGAAGCAACACTAGATCTGCCATGAGCAAATGTGGTTCCTGTAGAGGATGTAGATACATAGCAGTTGGGACGTACGTAAGTGTAGTGGGGTATCAACGTACGATATCTTGTCCAGGTGCTTGTAATTGTAGCACCAAGAATTGTGTATATCTTGCTTGTATGTCATGCGATGCATTTTATGTGGGCATGACTACACGAAGCTTGAAAACAAGAATAGGGTAACATGTCAGTTCAATCAGGAGAAAGGATGAGCACAATGCACTTTATTTGCATAGTGCAGTATGTGGGAATTTTAACAAATTTTTATTTTTTATTATAGATAGGGTTAAGTCTAACATTCAGTGTGATGCACAGAACAGGGTAGCAAGGTTAGAAATGGAATGGCAGCTTAGGCTCAATGCCACCAGGCGCCCTGGGCTAAATGAATGTGTCACCATAAAGCCTCAGTTAAAATACTTAAGTAGTGTTATTTAGAGGAACTGCAATTTTATATTACATTTTTATGACTATTATAAGTTTATTAAATGTTATGAATTGTTTTTTATACTTGGTTGTAAATGTATTCTTAAGAAATTGTCTGTTTGATTGATTTATTGATTAATTGGATGGGTGGGGAGAATGCATTCTTGCTTTAAATGTGGAGTGTTTTTTATATGGAGTGTTTTACTGTCAGACTCTGAAGAAGCCAGGTTGCTGGTGAAAGCATATGCTTAGTCTGTTGTTGGTTGAATAAATCTTCGTGTTTCAGATCTTGAGTATTCATTCAGTGCACACTGTGGTTCGAATTTCATTTTATTTTCTTGGTTGAACCTTTGTTGGTTCTGGTGGACTGTTTAACTGTTATCTATGGGTGTATGTCATATGGGACAACACATACATGTGGAAAAGATGCCCATCACACACAAATGGACAACACATGTGCACACATGGCCATTGGGGATGGCCAGAGACAT
The DNA here is from genome assembly GCF_019279795.1 of Protopterus annectens. NCBI lineage: Eukaryota > Metazoa > Chordata > Ceratodontiformes > Protopteridae > Protopterus > Protopterus annectens. Next base: position 232,604,121 of record NC_056734.1, on the reverse strand, counting down.
GTAGCCACACAGTAATTGGGATGTGTATACACCCTGTTGCACATTGTCCACACATGGTCCAATTATAGCCTTAGTTGACCGATTATACAGTTAATGTGGTACACTGGACAACCTAAAAGCCTGTGCACAGCTACTGGGGGTGTCACTGAAGTCTACCATATACAATCTGTTGAACATCACGACTGTGTTGCAGTTATGGCTATGCAATGTGTACATATTATGCATTCTACAGCAACATACATGCCTCATGTTGCCATGCAATGGCACAGTGTCTGTACTTCACACTGTATAGCAATGTAGACGGCTCACACTACCCTCCCATGCTCATGCACATTTGCTAAACATGCATTCTATCTGTAGGGCATACACACAACACTGCAATGTGAAACCCATTATGATGCTGTACATGTGTCAGGATACCATTGTGTCAAACATGTATGCATGTTAATGCACATGTCAGCAGATTACATGTCAAGGTCACGTCAGCCATGTGTACTGTTATCCTGTTCTGGGCCACATGGTGCATCACGGGGATGCATGCATACTACCATGATTGTGTGAACTGCTTGGCTACTGATATGACACCTGCTTGCTGTAGTGTGCACCCCAGGGAGGTATGCTTACTAACGCTATTAATGTCTGAGCTGCATGCCCTCTGCTGTATCGCAGGTATGCTGCATGCCATCTGACAAATCACATGCATGGTGTGTCTGTGTGTGTCTGTGTTTGTGTGTGTGTGTCTGTGTGTGTGTGTGTGTGTGTGTGTGTGTGTGTGTGTGTGTCTGTGTCTGTGTGTGTGTGTGTGTCTGTGTGTGTGTGTGTGTGTGTGTGTGTGTGTGTGTGTGTGTGTGTGTGTGTGTGTGTGTGTGTGTGTGTGTGTGTGTGTGTGTCTGTGTGTCTGTGTGTGTGTCTATTGTACTTTACAATATTTCTTTGCATTCACAGGTGATGTAGGTGCGTTACCCTCCTGCGGTCCATCTGATGTTAGTGTCCCCACAGATACTGGCGGTGATGAACATATGCATGAGGTACAGGCAGGGTTGTCAGGGGCTGAATCTGTGCCAATGGTTACCATCCCAGCTATGTCCCCCTCTTCCCCACACACAGTTCTGCTGCCAACACATACCGCATCACCGGTGGCCATAGAGGAAGGACAGTCAGTGTCTGTTGGCATGGAACAGGAATGTGTGGTGGCTACAGAAGGTGTGTCTACACACTATGGTGTCAGTGTAATGACTGCAGATGTGCCACACAGGCATGTGGCCGGTGCTGCTCGTAGGAGGACCTCTGGCAGACATGCACCTGCAGGACAGAGCGCAAAAGCTGGTATCACCAGACGCATGTTCCAGACTGTAATGGTGGCACAGGCACGTGCTGAACAGCAGAACAGAGAAGGGCAGAGGCTGCAGAGGGCTGCTATCCATACCCACAATGACAACATCCAGGCATTGGCAAATGCTCAACAGCAGATTGCTAATGTTCTGGATAGGCGATTAGGTGAAATGGTCAGAATCCTTGACCGAGGCATGGCAATCCGCGAGTGGGAGCTGTCTGTGCTAGAACACCTGGCAGGAGTGAGGCATAGGCCACGTGGACGTAGGCCAGCAGCACCACCTAGTGTAGGTCGACGTGAGCGTGCCACCTCACATGCCCACTCCCATAGTGTCGGTAGCAGTAGCAGTTCAGCTGGTGCTGCGCTGTCAACACCAGGACACAGCAGGCCACGTGGATGTGGCCCTGGATGATCTCAGCGGGGACACGGTTCCAGTGGACATGTGTCGTCGGACAGTAGCCACTCTGTACCTCAACCTGGTAGTGCCCGTGCAACCCCAGGCAGGCACAGGTCACGTGGCCATGGACGGACACAGTGAGCTGTACAACCTGCTCTGTACAATCTGGGGCTGTCAATTATACCCCGTGTAGGCATCACAAATGGCAGAACTGTGTACACACATACACGCACACAGCAAACACAACTGTAGGGCTCCACAACATCCACATGCATTCTGCACAGACATGTCCAGTCAGCTCACCGGCCCTTACACACACACATGATGTTATCCATTGGTGCAGCCTATGCCCCTGGCAAACATATCACCCTGTGCATATGATGAAGCCTGTGCCACATCCCTGTCATCCACACCATCGGTGCAGGGTTATGCACAAATATTCTGATGCACAGGGTGAACAGCATAGTGAGAGGTGTATATAATACCTGTGTATGCATAGTGAGGGATGTGTATGTTGCAGTGGTTGTGTGTCAATACTGAGAATACTGAGAGTTGTGTATGTGACATAGGTTGTGTACTGTCGACATGCACCAGTCATACCATGTAGTGCAGGTGCAGCATGCATTGTGATGTGTTCATGGTATGTGTCTCGGTTGCATCTGTAGCACCATGTTGGTTGTGATACCCTGGTTCCCTACTATGGTGTACTTGCATGTGCCTACAGTTAGCAGTGTTTGCAGTCCCCCACATGTAACTGTGGATTACTCACAGGCACGTCTGGCAATATCAGCATGCTACATGTACCCTCAACCTGACTGTTGGACACACCAACATGACACAGATGTCCGCACATATACTGCACCTGACGCATGTGGTTGGTGCCAGAGGCTACACTGGACAGAAACGTGACATACATAGCAGGACACATTACAGGTATGGTGACATGGTGCAGGGGATGTACACAGCAGCCTGGCCAATGATGATGTGAGGTGTCACTTGGTAGCTGGAGGCCACACTGTGCAGCAGTAGGACCCTGTAACAGTACGGGAACATGGCTGCATTCACTGGGTGTACACCACTATAACGCACACCCCATAGTATGCAGGTGGGGACCCTTGCCTGTGTGGTCATCACCCTCACAGTACTATGCACCCAAACGACGTGTCACAGAGAAGGGACATGCAGAGGTAGCCAGTATGGCTGGGACCTATGGCATCAACAGGGTTGTGGAATGCATCACCATTACGGGTCAGTCACCACGTGGGGTTAGTGATCATTTCCCACCGTATATTAGCATACACCCTCACAGCAAGCACCTGACATACATACAGACACACACACACTGTGGTGACCACACATGTGTATATGGACAGCCGACGTGTGTGATGCACCACACCGGCCGACATCATGCTTCCTACACTGACGTATGTACAGATCTCTACAATGGTGTACAGGGATGTGTAGCAACTGGGACATATTCCCCGCAATATGTGGCATCCCTGATCACACATTCGGACATACATGGCAGTGCTTGGAATGATACACCTGCCATACGATGACACGTTTGATAGACATGCAGCAGTATTGATTGCATTATGTGTACCAACGTTATATCTGGCAGATGTGCTGCTATATGCACACGGGAGGTTGTAGGTGTTACAGGTGCCATGTGACATATAGTTGTTAACACCTGACCGCTGTGTATGCATTATGTCAGCACCGTCATGTGCAGCGAAATAGTGTACTGTTTGCACATGGCATGATAGGATGGTGTGTGACACAACTGTGAGCCACCCCCTGCACACATACATCTAGACAGGTGGTTCACCACATTATGTACACACATCCCTTCATACGTGCTGTTTGTATGTCACCATATACAGGTGTCAATGATGGGTCTGCATTGCGTCTGCATGTCGTAGGTAGGTGCAACTATGTTACGGACATCGGCCACTGCACATGCATGGTTGCTGCATGCACAGTACAGATGTCACATGTGTCTACTGTTGCCATGTTTGTATGAATTGCTATTGTTGGACATGTGTGTTGACATACATAACACATGGACTGTGGTATGATATCACGGGTGTCACAGGCGACCAGTATAAGGGTATGTGTCCCGGTCAACACTGCTACCCCCTATAGTGTGAGCATTCAACAGACATGGGCCCACCTTCCATTCGTGTGTGTAGCATTGATTAGGCCACTGTTATGCATGTGGTACATCAAAGGCTATGTATGTATGTGTTGTGTGTGCAGTCCATGCACACATCCACACAATCACATGTATGACATATCCAGACATGTGTTCATTGGTGTACAGCAATATTCAGGTGTCACAGCTGTGTAAGGGCCGTGGTATGTGTTGAGCCGACCTGTTCATGTATACTGGTATCATTGCAATGCATAACACCTGTTGGATCCCTGTTGTTACATGTGTACTCTGCACAGCTGGTGTACACCGCTGTACAGCCCAGTGGTCATGTGTCACATGGTGTTGTGGGACCGTAAGGCAGTGTAGTGCTGCACCAACGACATGGTGCTGACTTGACAGCTACAGTGTACACTGCAGTGTGTACATGTGTGCCCTGCACCTGCGACAGCTGTGATGGCAGCTGTGTGTGTACAGGTCACTGCATGTGTGACCACCCTGTGCGTGAGGACAGTTTTACCTTACTGTGTCCTTCTGTACTGTGCCCTTCTGTGTGTACACTCCATCTGCATGCAAGACGGCCCTTTGCAACTGCTAAGTGTGTGAGCATGCCCAGTATGCTGTTGTGTAGATGGACACACAGTACATTCCACACTGCGCCCTTCAATGATTAGACTCCATGTGCATGCAAGTTGACCCTTTGCAACTGCTAAGTGTGTGAGCATGCCCAGTACGCCGTTGTGTAGATGGACATACAGTACATTCCACACTGCGCCCTTCCGTGTTTAGACTCCGTGTGCATGCAAGATGGCCCTTTGCAACTGCTAAGTGTGTGAGCATGCCCAGTATGCTGTTGTGTAGATGGATACACAGTACATTCCACACTGCGCCCTTCCGTGATTAGACTCCGTGTGCATGCAAGTTGGCCCTTTGCAACTGCTAAGTGTGTGAGCATGCCCAGTACGCCGTTGTGTAGATGGACACACAGTACATTCCACACTGCGCCCTTCCGTGTTTAGACTCCGTGTGCATGCAAGATGGCCCTTTGCAACTGCTAAGTGTGTGAGCATGCCCAGTATGCTGTTGTGTAGATGGATACACAGTACATTCCACACTGTGCCCTTCCGTGATTAGACTCCGTGTGCATGCAAGTTGGCCCTTTGCAACTGCTAAGCGTGTGAGCATGCACAGTACGCCGTTGTGTAGATGGACACACAGTACATTCCAAACAGACGTGTGATACTAAGTGTGTGGGCATGGCCATTGGCATCCTGTATAGCCATGGTGGTCATCCAGGCAACCGATGTCCATTTTCAATGTCACGATGGATGCCTACATTGAACACACTGCTTGCTCTCTCGAAGGGTGTACTGTCTGTGGCACATCCCATATCTATTCAGTGTTGTAGTGCTCCGTAGATATTTAGTTGGCCCGATGATAGCACTGTCGTGTTTGTGTACATCTACCTTGGGACAGTAATATGCTTTCAGACTGCTCACTCTCTAAACATTTCCTATTGGCATCTTTGCCTTTGCGGATGATGTCAACCACCTAGAAGTATGCCTCTGGGAGTGCTGTGTTCAGTAATCTCGGTAGCGCGTTCTGTAAATGCGTAATGCTGTAGTGTGATAAGGTAGTTAGGTGTATGATCAACTTCCGGCCCTGCCGTGTGTGTGTGTGTGTGTGTGTGTGTGTGTGTGTGTGTGTGTGTGTGTGTGTGTGTGTGTGTGTGTGTATGTGTGTGTGTGTGTGTTTCCAGCTGCCTGGGGACACAGTAATGCTTTTAGATGCCTCACAACACATACATTCCCTATCGGCATCTTTGCCTTTGCGGATGATGTCACCCACCGAGAAGTATGCCTCTGGGAGTGCTGCGTTCAGTAATCTCGGTAGCGCATTCTGTAAATGCGTAATGCTGTAGTGTGTTAAAGTAGTGAGGTGTATGTTCAACTCCCGGCCCTTCCAAGTGTGTGTGTGTTTCCAGCTGCCTGGGAACACAGTAATGCTTTTAGATGCCTCACAACACATACATTCCCTATCGGCGTCTTTGCCTTTGCGGATGATGTCATCCACCTAGAAGTATGCCTCTGGGAGTGCTGTGTTCAGTAATCTCGGTAGCGCATTCTGTAAATGCATACTGCTGTAGTGTGATAAGGTAATTATGTGTATGTTTAACTCCCGGCCCTTCCAAGTGTGTGTGTGTGTGTGTGTGTGTGTGTGTGTGTGAGTGTTTCCAGCTGCCTGGGGACACAGTAATGCTTTTAGATGCCTCACAACACATACATTCCCTATTGGCGTCTTTGCCTTTGCGGATGATGTCACCCACCTAGAAGTATGCCTCTGGGAGTGCTGTGTTTAGTAATCTCGGTAGAGTGTTCTGTAAATGCGTAATGCTGTAGTGTGATAAGGTAGTTAGGTGTATGTTCAACTCCCGGCCCTTCCAAGTGTGTGTGTGTGTGTTTCCAGCTGCCTGGGGACACAATACTGCTTTTAGATGCCTCACAACACATACATTCCCTATCGGTGTCTTTGCCTTTGCGGATGATGTCACCCACCTAGAAGTATGCCTCTGGGAGTGCTGTGTTCAGTAATCTTGGTAGCGCGTTCCGTAAATGCGTAATGCTGTAGTGTGATAAGGTAGCTAGGTGTATGTTCAACTCCCGGCCCCGCCAAGTGTGTGTGTGTGTGTGTGTGTGTGTGTGTGTGTGTTTCCAGCTGCCTGGGTACAGAGTAATGCTTTTAGTTGCCGCACAACACATACATTCCCTATCGGCGTCTTTGCCTTTGCGGATGATGTCTCCCACCTAGAAGTATGCCTCTGGGTGTGCTGTGTTCAGTAATCTCGGTAGTGCGTTCTGTAAATGCGTCATGCTGTAGTGTGATAGGGTAGTTAGGTGTACGTTCGATTCCCAGGCCTGCCAGATGTGTATGCGTGTGTGTGTGTGTATGTGTGTGTGTGCATGCTCCCGTCTGCCTGGGGACTCAGGTTATGCTTTTAGATGCTTCACAACACACATATATCCTGCTGATGTCTTTGTCTTTGCGGATGTTGACATGCACCTAGTAGAATGCCTGTGTGTCTGCTGTGTTTAGTAATCTCGGTAGCGTGTTCTGTAAATGCGTCATGCTGTAGTGTGATAGGGCACTAATGTGTAGGTTCAATTACCAGCCCTGCCACATATGTGTGTGTGTTCATGTCTGTATCTCTCTCTCTCTCTCTCTCTATATATATATATATATATATATATATATATATAAAATCCACAAATAAACGAGCAGGAACACGATAAGAGGTTACTTCTAAAATAACAGGCGTTTATTTAATCCAAGTGTGATGTTAGCGCTTTCGGCTAAATCAAATATTTAGCCTTCTTCAGACAAACAGCGGACTCAAGGATACCTTTACTTAAAATACATTATTACAACCAATAAAAATAAAGTGCATTTTGCCATTTTACATTACCATGGTTACATTAAAGCAGAATAGTGTCTTTCGTGTATTTGCTCTCAAACACAACAAAATCTTGTGACTAGCAGTACATTAAATACTTAAAACCTTCCTTATTATAGATAAGTGTCTTGCATACTTTACACTCATATACAAGTATGGATACTATACCTAAAAAACTTTAAATATAATAATATTGTTAAAAACTTTTTCTTGTTACAGGAACCATTCTTGATACTTTAATCAGATATGTAATATCTGGTCTAAGTAATGCTTACCCAATAAATCTTTCTTGCAGCTTACTTAATAAGCTAGTAAGAAATATAAGTTTCAACATAAGAAAATAATAATAAAATAGATAAAATTATGTAGTAGACCCAACCCTCGAAATTGCAGTGAACATATGTACTATGTATTAATTCGCCACGCAACTACTAGTAAACTTCTCCTGCCTTATGAATGTGGGTCATATAACACCAGAATAACTTTTGTAGAGCCTGTTCAACTAGAAACAAATTGTTGACTTAGTTACTGCACTTTGTAAAAAGTGTTTAATGGTTATTATCTGTTATGGGATAACCATTTCAACACACACTTGATGGATAAATTGTCATTGATCCCTGGTAACAAATGTGCTCTTGTTCTAATTTGCCACATTAGCTCATCCATCTCCAGCCTTATTTGCCAAGGACCTCCTCTTATGTCTGGCATTCTTTGTTGAACTACAACAAAGCTGAAAGAATGTGCTACGTTATCCTTAATGTGCCTAAATAATGCATTGTTTTCATCTTTTCTGTTGACAGCATATATGTGCTCATATATCCTGGTCTTAATTTTACGCTCCGTCTTACCAATGTAAAAAGCTTTACACTGGTTACACAGAGCGACATATACCACAGATTTGGATTCACAATTGTAGTGGTTATCAATTTTATATGTCTTGTCCATAATGGTAAATTCTGAGCCCACTTTAAGAAATTTGCATTGTGCACAAGCACCACACCTATACATCCCTTTTGGACGTTGAGAGGTAGATTTTTTTTTTTTTGGTGCCCGCTCTAGGATGGCTTTTAAATTCAAACCCCTCCTGTATGTCAATTTAGGTTTGTCACCTAATAGAGAGGAGAGAGTACTATCATGATTAATTACATCCCAGTTCTTATTAAGGATCTCCTTGATTTTATAAAAATCCAATGAAAAGGAGTGTAAAAAAGATACCCTGTAGTTAGTATCCCTCTGTTCATCCTCCCTAGACAACCTTATGTGAATAGATACATTTCCACAATTGGAAACTTCTTCAGTGTTGATTTCATTAGTAGTTTCACTACAAAGGAGCGGGAAAAAATGACCCGTCTTCCGTTTGTTTACTACCTCCGAAATGATGTTTTCTATCAGGGTACGTGGGTAACCCCTTGCTAAAAACATGTTTTTTAGTTTGTTACACTCAAGCTGGAAATCATTTTCCTCAGTGACCATACGTGATGCCCTAACTAATTGGCCCTTTACCACCGATCTTTTCTGGTGGTAAGGGTGGCTACTAGAGAAATGCAACAGGCTATTGGAATATGTAGGTTTTCGATATATGTTGCTTTTTAATCTCTGTTTACCAGCATCCTTAGTGAGAAGTATATCCAAATAGTTGATCTCATTCTCTTCTATGCTGAAAGTGAATTCCAAAAAATTCGTCATGTTAGTTATACGTTCAATGAAATTGGGGACTAATCCCTTATCCCCCTTCCATATACAAAAGATATCATCCTGGTATCTAGTATACCAGGAGACATACTGTTGAAACATGACTTCTTTGAATAGGAGTTCTCTTTCCCAATGTGCTAATACCACATTGGCGAATGAACCCCCACAAGGGGAACCCATGGCTACACCTGAAGTTTGAAGGTAGAAACTATCCTCAAAGACAAAAAAGTTGTTAACCAGAACCAACTCTAAGAGTGTTTCAGTTAAATGTATAATACTATCATCAACTTTTTTGGCAACCATGAATTCCCTCACCCAACTGAGACCTGTATCCTGTGGTATAACTGTGTACAGGTCCTTGATGTCTATTGTGAGGAAAACCATATCAGTGGTGTATTCGATTTCACTTATGTTTCTCAGAAAAGACCAGGAATCTTTACAAATATGTGCTTCCTGTGCTAGTAAAGGTTTTATAATACTATCCACAAGTTTGGCACAAGCGTATGTAGCCGATCCCCTTCCATCGACTATTGGCCTAAATGGTGGTTCATTTAATTGTTTATGTAATTTAGGTGTGCCAAAAAAAGGGGGAACTCTCGGGGCCGGCATTTGCAAATATTTGTATTTTTCTAAGTCAATAAATCCTTCCATGAGAAGGTCATATAATGTATTGTTAATTCTATTATATGCAACATGTATTTCATTACGAGATACTTCCTTATACGCTGAAGTATCCAAGTGTCTCATCATGTACTCAACGTATTTAAAATGATCCATCAGTACCACCCCCCCACCTTTATCCAGTTTCATAACCCGGATTCTACAATCTCGTAGGAGCTGAAGAAAATCCCACTCCAATGTGGTCATATTGTGGCCATCCCTTTGGTTGGTATACATAACCTGTTTTTTTATTGCCCAAAGGTCTGTTTCACACATTTTTTCAAACACTGCTAAAATCGGGTGGAGAGGTGGATTGTATGTACTAGAAACCCTTAGGGTGTACAGTACTTCTGTACTGTTACCAAGTAATGAATTTAGATTAAGTTTTCTAACAAAGACCTTCAAATCTACAAGTGTTTTTCCTATGTCCATATGTTGCCCTGGAACAAAATACAAGTCCTTTGCAAAAAAGTCAACAATGTCCTGATGGATGTCAATGAGCGTGTAATTATACACCATAAAGTCATTGTTAGAACTTTTTAAAATTCTTGGCTCTGAGCCAAATATGGGAATCTGGATCATCTCCTCCTCCCCCCTCGTCTCTTGTTCCTCGTGTTGTTCACCGTTTGTGTTCTCATACGGTTGGTAGCCCGAGCATTGTTGACCTGGTGAAAATCCTGATCATCTTGTTGAACAGTGTCCACTGGAAGTTGACCCTGTATCTGATTGTCATCTCTTGAACCGTGTACTACTGTGTTTACTTGGTTCCTATTATTTACATTGTTATTGTTGTTATTCAACCTAGGGCTCCTTCTAAAACCTTGTCTTTGTACAGATGAAACTTCCTGGTTATTTACATTGTTGGTATTGACCACTGGAATAGTGGTACTATTTTGCCCAGTCTCATTAATGGTTTCACCTTGGGCAACGTGTGTTTTATTGACAGGCCTAGGGTAGGCAGTTTTATTAGCATAATCGGTTAAGTCTCTACTCAATTTTTTCTTTTTAGTGAGCAATAATTTTTCCATACTTGCTTCTATACTAGAAAAGATGCGACAATAATCATATTTATATCGCAAAAATTCACCATCAGTTATAATGTTTTTCTCTAGGGCATTTAAATCTGACACCAGAGTCCCAATGTCTTTAGAATAAAAGGCTATAAGTGCCTGGAGAAATTCTATACCCTGTCGATCAAATAAATCTAAAAGTTCTTGGTGGAAAGATGAATTTTCCACCAACCCAGATGGGAAACGCCATTGTCGCAAACCTTTTGGGACAATCTTGTTTTTGACACACTCATTGAGGTATGCAACCTCTAGCTGCAACTTTTTATATTTGTATAATTTATTATCGAATTCTTCGATCTTATCACCTAGTGAGTTAAGTTCAGGCATTTGGTTCGTATCAAGTCCAATACAAGGCCTATATCCCTGGCTGAAAAAGTTGTTGTTAACCAGAAAGTCGGCCATAGTTGGAATTCCTTGCTTATTGGAATTCAATAAGTTATTTGCATTATTGCTAGAGTTAACAATGTTGTTACCTGGATGCGGTGCGCCAGTCGATATGTGTCCAACACCAAGCTGCTCATTAAAGCCTGATGCACCTCCATCAGTTGAAATAAGTCCACGATTTGTTGTTCTATTTACAGGTGATTGCTGCCCATTTGGGATAGAAAAATCGCTATCGCTATCGCTCTGTTGCGATGTAATTACACCAGAAGGTCTGTTTTCTTGGGTAGAAGTCAACGCTGACATAGCGTCGACTTTTTGTGTGAGAGCATCCACCCTACCCAATAACAGTTCCACTAGAGTGGTTAAGTTGTTATTAGAGCTGTCCGCTACATTATCACCACTGTTCCGCTGAGTGGTTAAAACCAACAAAGTATCTCCGGTTCCGCTCGCCATAGAGACAACAATGTACAGACGAAAACCAGTTGAAGCACAAAATCCACAAATAAACGAGCAGGAACACGATAAGAGGTTACTTCTAAAATAACAGGCGTTTATTTAATCCAAGTGTGATGTTAGCGCTTTCGGCTAAATCAAATATTTAGCCTTCTTCAGACAAACAGCGGACTCAAGGATACCTTTACTTAAAATACATTATTACAACCAATAAAAATAAAGTGCATTTTGCCATTTTACATTACCATGGTTACATTAAAGCAGAATAGTGTCTTTCGTGTATTTGCTCTCAAACACAACAAAATCTTGTGACTAGCAGTACATTAAATACTTAAAACCTTCCTTATTATAGATAAGTGTCTTGCATACTTTACACTCATATACAAGTATGGATACTATACCTGATGCCTATATGGTTGCATACCTCAATGAGTGTGTCAAAAACAAGATTGTCCCAAAAGGTTTGCGACAATGGCGTTTCCCATCTGGGTTGGTGGAAAATTCATCTTTCCACCAAGAACTTTTAGATTTATTTGATCGACAGGGTATAGAATTTCTCCAGGCACTTATAGCCTTTTATTCTAAAGACATTGGGACTCTGGTGTCAGATTTAAATGCCCTAGAGAAAAACATTATAACTGATGGTGAATTTTTGCGATATAAATATGATTATTGTCGCATCTTTTCTAGTATAGAAGCAAGTATGGAAAAATTATTGCTCACTAAAAAGAAAAATTGAGTAGAGACTTAACCGATTATGCTAATAAAACTGCCTACCCTAGGCCTGTCAATAAAACACACGTTGCCCAAGGTGAAACCATTAATGAGACTGGGCAAAATAGTACCACTATTCCAGTGGTCAATACCAACAATGTAAATAACCAGGAAGTTTCATCTGTACAAAGACAAGGTTTTAGAAGGAGCCCTAGGTTGAATAACAACAATAACAATGTAAATAATAGGAACCAAGTAAACACAGTAGTACACGGTTCAAGAGATGACAATCAGATACAGGGCCAACTTCCAGTGGACACTGTTCAACAAGATGATCAGGATTTTCACCAGGTCAACAATGCTCGGGCTACCAACCGTATGAGAACACAAACGGTGAACAACACGAGGAACAAGAGACGAGGGGGGAGGAGGAGATGATCCAGATTCCCATATTTGGCTCAAAGCCAAGAATTTTAAAAAGTTCTAACAATGACTTTATGGTGTATAATTACACGCTCATTGACATCCATCAGGACATTGTTGACTTTTTTGCAAAGGACTTGTCTTTTGTTCCAGGGCAACATATGGACATAGGAAAAACACTTGTAGATTTGAAGGTCTTTGTTAGAAAACTTAATCTAAATTCATTACTTGGTAACAGCACAGAAGTACTGGACACCCTAAGGGTTTCTAGTACATACAATCCACCTCTCCACCCGATTTTAGCAGTGTTTGAAAAAATGTGTGAAACAGACCTTTGGGCAATAAAAAAACAGGTTATGTATACCAACCAAAGGGATGGCCACAATATGACCACATTGGAGTGGGACTTTCTTCAGCTCCTACGAGATTGTAGAATCCGGGTTATGAAACCGGATAAAGGTGGGGGGGTGGTACTGATGGACCATTTTAAATACGTTGAGTACATGATGAGACACTTGGATACTTCAGCGTATAAGGAAGTATCTCGTAATGAAATACATGTTGCATATAGTAGAATTAACAATACATTATATGACCTTCTCATGGAAGGATTTACTGACTTAGAAAAATACAAATATTTGCAAATGCCGGCCCCAAGAGTTCCCGCTTTTTTTGGCACACCTAAATTACATAAACAATTAAATGAACCACCATTTAGGCCAATAGTCGATGGAAGGGGATCGGCTACATACGCTTGTGCCAAACTTGTGGATAGTATTATAAAACCTTTACTAGCACAGGAAGCACATATTTGTAAAGATTCCTGGTCTTTTCTGAGAAACATAAGTGAAATCGAATACACCACTGATATGGTTTTCCTCACAATAGACATCAAGGACCTGTACACAGTTATACCACAGGATACAGGTCTCAGTTGGGTGAGGGAATTCATGGTTGCCAAAAAAGTTGATGATAGTATTATACATTTAACTGAAACACTCTTAGAGTTGGTTCTGGTTAACAACTTTTTTGTCTTTGAGGATAGTTTCTACCTTCAAACTTCAGGTGTAGCCATGGGTTCCCCTTGTGGGGGTTCATTCGCCAATGTGGTATTAGCACATTGGGAAAGAGAACTCCTATTCAAAGAAGTCATGTTTCAACAGTATGTCTCCTGGTATACTAGATACCAGGATGATATCTTTTGTATATGGAAGGGGGATAAGGGATTAGTCCCCAATTTCATTGAACGTATAACTAACATGACGATTTTTTTGGAATTCACTTTCAGCATAGAAGAGAATGAGATCAACTATTTGGATATACTTCTCACTAAGGATGCTGGTAAACAGAGATTAAAAAGCAACATATATCGGAAACCTACGTATTCCAACAGCCTGTTGCATTTCTCTAGCAGCCACCCTTACCACCAGAAAAGATCGGTGGTAAAGGGCCAGTTAGTTAGGGCATCACGTATGGTCACTGAAGAAAATGATTTCCAGCTTGAGTGTAACAAACTAAAAAACATGTTTTTAGCAAGGGGTTACCCACGCACCCTGATAGAAAACATCATTTTGGAGGTAGTAAACAAACGGAGAACGGGTCATTTTTTCCCGCTCCTTTGTAGTGAAACTACTAATGAAATTAACACTGAAGAAGTTTCCAATTGTGGAAATGTATCTATTCACATAAGGTTGTCTAGGGAGGATGAACAGAGGGACACCAATTACAGGGTATCTTTTTTACACTCCTTTTCATTGGATTTTTATAAAATCAAGGAGATCCTTAATAAGAACTGGGATGTAATTAATCATGATAGTACTCTCTCCTCTCTATTAGGTGACAAACCTAAATTGACATATAGGAGGGGTTTGAATTTAAAAGCCATCCTAGAGCGGGCACCAAAAAAATCTACCTCTCAACGCCCAAAAGGGATGTATAGGTGCGGTGCTTGTGCACAATGCAAATTTCTTAAAGTGGGCTCAGAATTTACCATTATGGACAAGACATATAAAGTTGATAACCACTATAATTGTGAATCCAAATCTGTGGTATATGTCGCTCTGTGTAACCAGTGTAAAGCTTTTTACATTGGTAAGACGGAGCGCAAAATTAAGACCAGGATATACGAGCATATATACGCTGTCAACAGAAAAGATGAAAACAATGCATTATTTAGGCACATTAAGGATAACGTAGCACATTCTTTCAGCTTTGTTGTAGTTCAACAAAGAATGCCAGACATAAGAGGAGGTCCTTGGCAAATAAGGCTGGAGATGGATGAGCTAATGTGGCAAATTAGAACAAGAGCACATTTGTTACCAGGGATCAATGACAATTTATCCATCAAGTGTGTGTTGAAATGGTTATCCCATAACAGATAATAACCATTAAACACTTTTTACAAAGTGCAGTAACTAAGTCAACAATTTGTTCCTAGTTGAACAGGCTCTACAAAAGTTATTCTGGTGTTATATGACCCACATTCATAAGGCAGGAGAAGTTTACTAGTAGTTGCGTGGCGAATTAATACATAGTACGTATGTTCACTGCAATTTCGAGGGTTGGGTCTACTACATAATTTTATCTATTTTATTATTATTTTCTTATGTTGAAACTTATATTTCTTACTAGCTTATTAAGTAAGCTGCAAGAAAGATTTATTGGGTAAGCATTACTTAGACCAGATATTACATATCTGATTAAAGTATCAAGAATGGTTCCTGTAACAAGAAAAAGTTTTTAACAATATTATTATATTTAAAGTTTTTTAGGTATAGTATCCATACTTGTATATGAGTGTAAAGTATGCAAGACACTTATCTATAATAAGGAAGGTTTTAAGTATTTAATGTACTGCTAGTCACAAGATTTTGTTGTGTTTGAGAGCAAATACACGAAAGACACTATTCTGCTTTAATGTAACCATGGTAATGTAAAATGGCAAAATGCACTTTATTTTTATTGGTTGTAATAATGTATTTTAAGTAAAGGTATCCTTGAGTCCGCTGTTTGTCTGAAGAAGGCTAAATATTTGATTTAGCCGAAAGCGCTAACATCACACTTGGATTAAATAAACGCCTGTTATTTTAGAAGTAACCTCTTATCGTGTTCCTGCTCGTTTATTTGTGGATTTTGTGCTTCAACTGGTTTTCGTCTATATATATATATATATATATATATATATATATATATATATATATATAATCTATTTTCTGCCCATAACTCTGCTCTTGCATGGACAGCTGACTGTTTCATGTATCACATATTTGCATAGCTTTCACATACCAATGGGGTATGTTGCAAATCCCAACAATGTCCATGCAACGTTCATGTTACAGGCGGTGTTACACGCCCTTACAGGCGTTTGCTGTATATCTTGACAGACATCTATCCTTGCTGTACTCTCACTGTACTCGTACACGCCGGAGGCTTCATGTGTCATGGCCTAGTTTTGATGTGTGTATGTCTATTTGTGCTGTGTGCATGGCTGTGGGTATGTCCCACTATCATCATTTGTAAAGGTGACAGCCCTATGGGTGCTTCATGTAGACTGCTGTGTCATTTGACATGTCAGCACATACCTGCAAACAGTACTGAACGTCCTACTGCAGCGCATTTCATACCTTCTGCGTTATCTTGCAGTCGATATTGCTGTTTCATCACACATGTATCTGTTTCTGTTCATACCACTCCACCTCCTAGAGCAAATTTTTGGACAAGGCCTTATCTGATAGTGGGACACATAGGGGCAGTATTGACATCTTGCTCTTACAAACGTAGATGATTTACACAATAATAGGCTTTGCATTAGTATGGCTTTTCTGTCGGATTTGGTGTCTTAGTCACATGTTTGTCATTATTTCATGACTTCAGTTATCAAGAAAGTGCCAGAATGTTACTGATGTTACGTGGAACATACCAAACATATGAGGCAGAACTCTGCACATTCTGCGTAAATCTGTACAGTTGCGGAGTATGTGTCTGATACAAGATATCAACTTTCTGACCCCAATACACACACTGTATGGCGGCATCACAGGCCACATGCCATTACATTTATATTGCAGGACACACCCACCCAGACAGTTGTATTCCTCACACAGGCCAACAGCTGCTTATCCACACTAATTGGTCTATCATGTACCGTATGTGTGCGCCGGTATTTGCGCTTTCTGTCAGTGGCAGAGCTCACGTACGAGTATGGGGGACTGGACATTGTTACGGTGACACTGCATGACACCCTGAGGGACACATTACTTTTGTGTCTATTAACCTTCCACATTGACATTCACAGGGCATACGTTGTCATTCACATTTGTCGGAGTACATGCATATGACTTGTACATGTTTTCTCATTTGTCCTGATGTCTTTCTTCTCACCTGTCCACCTAGTATCACTAGTTCTGTACATGTATTTTGGATAGGTTACCTTCATACCCCTAACCTGTACACATCATGGGTAAATGCCCTGACGTTTGACCTTTGCCCTTGTTACATTTGTCATAGTAATGTACCTTTCTGGTAAATTGCTGGCAAGGCATTACGAACTGTGCGGTTAGATAATAATGACTGACATTTCCATTACATGATTAGTAACACTCATAACATACGTATTCCTGGCTACGCCAGTATTCTCACAACGTTCTGACTTTGTCTGGGGTATATCTAATATAGTCCCTATTTGTATTTCATGTACTATGCCTTAGTGCAGCTGTGTTATTCTGACAGTTGGCCAGTTATGGGTACCATCTTGGTCGTACGCATGTCCATCCATGATAATCACCTACATGACACTGATATAGGGCCCTACATATTGCCAAAATGGTTTACGCAATATCCAGTGGATGGTTTGCCCCATTATTGAGAATATAGGCGTGTGCTATACCCACATCACTCCCACGGGGCGGGCCTACGAAATCTCTGCCAAACAACACCTAGGCCCATTTCTGCATACCCATGATTCCCATACCTGACAACCCTCTACAGTACCCATTACACATGTTTAATGTGTGCGGTACTGAAGTGTGGAGACACTTATATGCACTCTCCACTCTCTGGATATCAGTTTGTATGTCATACATTCTATCGACACATGTGTCATCACCCTTGCACCTGATACTGTTGCATGTACAGCTATATCGTATTTGCTGAGGTCACTTATTTTGCGTCAATGTCGGTTGACACTACGTATGGATCAATTTTTGGGGTCCTGGTATGGACACCTATCTGCATGTTTAAAGTGTAGAACTTGCTGGACTGTCACTTTCTGGCCAATGGTTTGGAATGCAGCGGTTTATTCACCTTTCATGCATGTCTGTTTGTCTACCCATATTAGCTATAATGTGGCCTATTTATGTACATATGTCATATCTACGGGACATGAGTCTGTTGTGTATACATATATACATGTACAATCCTCATTTCATAACTTGCTTTGGTTTATGTCTGTGGATTATGTGTATACACATATATCTATATCCATACCACACCTTTCCACTGTACAGATTGTCGCCGAGTGTACAGCTGGTTGCCTTTTTATCTTCGGCGTGTTTTACATAAACCTGTGTCTATCTGGCAATGTAGTGGCATTTCATTTGAGACTTACGGTGGGGAATTCTGGCAAGCAGTTCAGGTTACGACTGCATACCCTTCAGAGAATCCATGCTACTGACACACCCGTTATTCTATTCACTTTCTATGTTTGTTCTGGCACATATCTGGGGTTTGTCACTATTTGTACCGGTAGTTTGCATGCCTTTGTCCGGTTTCATACTTTACGGGGTTAACAGGTTTGAGCCATGTATAACTAATGTGGGGGAAACAGCATTCATTTACTATGCTGTGAGCGGATCACACACGCGCAGGCGCACTTGCATTTCCTTATTGTGGGTTATGCGCAGGTGTGCATGCATATCCTTATTGTGGGTTACATATGTTTACTAAGTCTTTGTGCTTACATGGGCTTTATTACTTGTGACAGTACCAGTATATTATCTGTAATCCGGTTAACGGACGTATGCGAAACACACATTTACCTTTACATATTTAACTGTCTGTACAGCACAGACACATTCATTACACTTTCACATTATATGTGCTGTAGTCATAGTTGAACCGGGACTGCATTCACGTTGGCCGGATGCTGTAACCACTATACGTTTGGTGTTCTGACTCATTTATATGCATACCTATAGTACATAGCTACATTAACATATGCCTCACCACTTCACTTACGACACAGGCATCCATTCTCCTGCTGGGAAATATGTGGTACTACATGTTAAACATTCCCTATTCCCTACTGCTCTGGACCCAAGCTGCATATTTAATCACTGCAGGGATATTCAGAACCCCAAGGCTTATAGTCCTGACACATACAGGTCCTTAATTGTCAGGGTGTTCATTTGGTGATCTGGGTTTAGGCCTGTCCGCCTGGTGAACGGAACTGCCCTGACCGTGTTCAAATGTCAGACAAAGCACATGGACAGGGTTTGTCCATTTTAAACATTTTATCTGTGTTTACAGACACAGGTGTTTGGACACCGGTCAGCAGCTTATAATGTTGGCAATACATAATATGGGTGGGGGTGGTTACAATACATAATCCATGGTGAGTGGTGTTCCCATTCACATTTGACTATTTCCTGTATTCATTCTTACGAGGGTTATTATTTTGCACATGACTTAACTATGAATTAACTACAGGTATGCAGTAGTACAGTCAACATATGTGACGGTTTGTTACAGTATAAATGTACGGACCTCTGTAATACTGGGGACTACCTCACATCCTTCACAACATTTCATGCTTATGTACATACTATTATTCTGTGAACTTTCGAAGTTTGTGAGAGCAGTAATTACATCTGTCCCTATTTGTCCACCCATCCTTTCAGGCTTTGTCCAGATTTTGTTGCTGTAATAGGTTGAGAGGTGGTGTCGGTGTGTGATTGAGTTGAATATATTCTGTCGACAATTCAGTGGGGAGTAGGGTTACCACTTGTTCCTCTTTGCGAGGAGAGGTCCCACTTTGGACAGTTATGTCCTGCAACGACACCTAAGACATGGTAATTGTCCTGTGATTTTAAGACAAAAATATATTTCTTATTTTCTTTACTAGTTGCATGATACAGGTATTTTGTATCTGGTACACATAACTATTATTTGGGATAGCATAAGCTATTCAAATGCTATGGAATAAGCTTTTATCTTGGCATACAAGTGTAATTCTGTCCTTTGCATTGGCTGTGGGTATGTTTTATCCTGCAAATTCTCACATTTCTACAAGGGATGTCCCACCTTGGCCATCTGAACAGGTGGCAATCCTAGTGGGGTGACCTGCATGGTGGACAGCTGTTCCATCCTGCGTAGTATGTTTTGCTTGTCTGTGTAGAAACTGAACAGTACCATGACTAAGCATACATGTTTTGTCCAGATGTGTACAGTACTGGACACCGTGGCGTGTAAACAACTCTGAGGTTTCCACAGGTTACTTATCCCACGCGGGATGTACATACATTTTGCTGAAACATGAACGCGCGGGCATTTGGATTTACGTAACTGTGATGGGATGTTTACAAACGTGGGATACATATTTGCAATCCTGACACTGCCTAGGACGATACTTCCTACTACATATGGGGAATACTCACTATGTGTAGGTGTACGGCTGCGCAAGGCTGGTAGCTGGATTTGGTGGACATTCGGACATGGGTGTGGGTTATGTGCTATTCAGGGGTTGTTGCGTATTGCATTTGCATGCATGGGTTCTGCTTTTGGATATCCCAGTTCCGCATATAGCATCCTATGTGTATGTGACGGTTACGTTCCTGTTCATGTGTATATCACATTTTAATATACATATGTTTATGTGTGTTTGGTATGCAATTTGGACTGTCAGGTTTCTTTACAGTTGTTATATAGCCACAACTGCCCAGCTGTGTACTATCACTACCACTGTGGGACTGCTGGTGACCATGCCCATGGGGCTAGATGAGTGTATTGGCGGTGTGCTGACATGATGCTCTTCACTTCCACTGGGTATAACTACTGACAGTGCAGTACATTACGGACACACGGTTTTAAATATCATTTGTTCCATGGACGGAAACTCATATTGTGTTGCGTGCATTTCTGTTTGTTCTCCATTTTGTGTGGCCGGGAACTGTCTTGCATGCTTTGCATACGTTTCATTATCCACGGACACTGATAGGTGCGATTACTATTGCAGACAGGCTATAATATTCAGCAGTTTAGGTTGCTCATCACCAGCCGACATTGACACGCCTCCAGGTGCAGCTTAGTAACACCCCATTCACTCACGCACGTGTCCTATGCACGTGGATGTGGTGGCAGCGCACCTTCATTAATATGTATATGGTGCTACTACACCATTTATATGCCGCACGGCCGGCGCAGGCCTTACACCGGCCTTGTGCCGAGCTTCATGAATCCGGGGGATCGGTTCTCTATTGAAATGCTGGCACTTGTAACACTGAGTATCAACACACTGAAAAAAAAAAGATCGCAATTCCAAGACAAGAATGAATCTCGAACATCAATCATCTCCTTTAAATTTCTTACCCCTGAATTTATATAAATCAACTCAGAAATTAACATACCTCAGAGAAAAGAGAATATTCTGAAAAAAGGCTATCTTGGACTTGTCATATACAAGTCCTTTCTTTTGGCCATTCAGTCTACGTTTTTGGACTCAATATGCAGGTCTTGACATGTCATATGAATAGTTTAAATATCTTCTTCTTACATGTATGTGATGCATATGTTAGATGCAGATTCTTGTACTGTATATAATGTGTGAACTGATTTTGTTAATCTCTTATGTACAGTCTTATACTGCATATAATTCTCCAATTTTGGTTTAAACTTTCATGAATCTTAATAATTATACAATATATGGAGCTTTTTTTCCTTGAGACTAAGATGAAAAGGAGTACATCTATGCCCAGATGGACTATCCTAGTAAGCAAAGACAAAATAAAATAAATAAAGAGTGGGCCAGATTCATGAATGGCTAATCTCCTCACGGTTATCATCTGTGCATTGCAGCATGATGCACACATGATAGTGCACCATTCTGAATTTACTAAACAGCTCTACCAGTTGTCTAGGACTGCCAAGCAAAGACAAACAGCAGAATATGATAATGAAAGGATAATCACCTGAATTACATGCTAATGAGCCAATCCAATATGGTGGAGCCATTTAGGAAGCTACAAATTAACTATGTAGAGATGGTGTAGCCCTTTGGCATGACACCAAAACCTATTGGAGTACAGCCACCATCACACTTAGAAAAAAAGGAATGTTACAGGCTGCTGCTGCACTCTTACATGCTTATGGGCAACAGACTGAAATCCACGCTGTTGCTGCTGCTGCTACTGATAGACCTCGTCCATGTAGAAGAAGGGTGTTCAGCCCCATGTAACATATCATGAACTGCATGACATTGAAATAGTAGAGCAATACAGGGTTAATACTGATCTGAAAACCATGCCACCCACCCCTCAGACCCAGAAGAAATTGAGGAAAAATTTTACTACTGGAAACTAAGGTAAGTGCAGCATTAAAGATATTAGCTACTGGTACATTCCAGAGAACCACAGGGCATATACCTGGGGTGTCACAGGCTTCAGCATCCAGAATATTTCACCAATGTCTCAATGCTATGCTCGAACATGCAACAGAGTACTTCTATTTTCCACACACTCCAAAGGAGAGAACAAGATCAAAAAAGGAATTATATGCTGTAGCACACTTCCCCAAAGTCGTGGAGGACATAAACTGCACTAACATAGAAATAAAAATTCCACCTGGTGAACAGGGAAAGACATACATCAGAAGGAAGGGGTTACACTCAGTTAACTGCCTGGTTGTCTGTAATTCCCAAGGGCATACCTCTCAAGTGTACCTCATTGCGAGGAACGTAACTCATTTGGGGTCTTAAAAAGTTCTTGTTCCTTGAAGTTCCTCAAAGTTCCACATTGAAAGACTTTGCCACACATTCAGTGTTAGGAATTTTTTAAATGAAATCCATTGTAAATAGAAATGAATCATATTAATTCATTAAAATATCTTCTTTATAAGTCAAACCAGCATATTTTAACCATCCTATGGCCTTCCTAGATGAAGTTGTTAGTAAGCCATTAGCATGTGTTCCACATTTTGCCCATTTGTTCCACATTATGAAGGCTAGTGTTTCTCATTTTGGACATGGAAGGTTGAGTGCTATGCAAGGAATCATCCTCAATGCCTGTGCGGGTAACCCAGGCAGTTATTATGATTCACAGATATGGCACAGCTGCAGCTTTATACAAGATTTGATAGTATAGTGCTGATGTTCCACAAGGCCATCTGCTAGGTGATGCAGGTTATGCACATGGAACTGAGTCTCATGACACCCTTCAGAAATGCACACATACCGCAGAGGAAGGATACAGTGATGCCCGCACTCAAACTACGAACATGATACACTGTGTGTTGGGCATGCTGAAGTCATAGTTCCACTGTCTAGACACATCTAGGAGCACCCTGCAGTACAACTCAGGCACCTGTGCAGAAATTCTTATGGTCTTTACCATGTTGTTCAATATCATCTTGAGTAAACAGCTGCAACAGGGACAGCAAGGGCCAGGACCAACCATTTCAGGAGCACAGGTAGAACCAGCACCTCCAGCACATACAGGCAAGGAATCTGAGGGAGAACCTCCAGCTACAGAAGTAGCCGACAGAAGGAGATATGCACAATATCCCCTTGCCCTGGCTAAGGGGCAAAGGGTAGCATATGTATTCACCACCTAAGACTCAAAGATAGGCACACACACTCAGCAAATAAGAGGCAAATGACAATATACACACTCACCAGCAAAGAAATACGCACAAAACCTAGGCACAAATAAATATTAAAAGGGATGCCATCCGATGACCACAACCTTTACTAACACATGTAATGTCTGTGTACTGATAGCATCAGACAGAGACAGCCCCAAAGCCCACAGCTCATAATAGCAATAATGTCAAGGTAAGGTATGTATACAATATACAGGTATGCATTGTACACAGTAACTGGCATCAAGCTGGTCACTTACCCACTGTACACAAAACAGTCAACAGGGCAATTACATCAGCATTTTCATAAACAGAGCAATAACTAGGAACTCAGTATCAAAATGCATTACTGCACTACTAAATGAAAAAAATAACTTCCAAAATTAGTATTTACCGAATCATCCACAACCCTGTTGTGTACTAAATATGCATATAATCAACATACTGACAAAGACTCTCTTAGCTATCCACTCTGTGCATCAGACATATATGCAGCCCTAAGTCAAACCCAAATGAACAAAGTGCAGTGCACAGTCATCTTCATTTGTACAGGGTGGGGGAGGGAAGTAGGCCAAGGGTGACACCAAAGTAGTGAGTGTGTGTGAGTAAAAAACATAGAACACTGAGCAGGAAATGTTTCATGGCCACTAACAGGAGATATATCCCAATCAACTTTAAAGTTTTCTTAGCTTCCATGTGTGTGGGTCAGTATGGGCAGTTTTTGTGAAATGTGTGTGTGTGTCTGTATGAACACAATCAAGCTCCATGTTTGCACTGCATCCTGCCATGTTGGAAAGATGTGAGCTGTGTATGGGAGAGTTGCCAATTCAGTATCATCACTACCGACTACATGAATTACCTCTGCCAAGAGTTGCACTGACTTACACATCTCTGGTTTGAAGTGGGGGTGCTACCTGAATGTGAGTGATGTCTGCTGGATGAGCTCTCTTCAAAACTATGCCCAAAACTATGACACTGTAGCCTACCATGTCTGCATGTGGACACCTCAATCACTGATGGAGCAGAGGAAGAAGCACCGCTATGGGAGTGAGATCTGACACGGACAAGTCCGTTAACACCAGAGGATATTGCAGCTCTTCAGATACATGGATGCCAGCCCTCCCCTACAGACATTCCATGACTAGGGTTGCAACTTTTCATGTCAAGAGTTCTGGACATGTACGTGAAAGCAAAATGTGTGCAGAATAGAAGTGTGTATTTAACCTCCCCTCGAGGGGATTGTCATAGAATATTACTGTGCACAATCAAACATATTCTTCTGTTCTTCAATGTCAGAAACAATGTCACTTAATTCTGGACTGTCCAGAAAAATTCTGGATAGTTGGAAACCCTATAAAAATGACAGACGCTGCCTGATGCAGTGTGTCACTCATCCTACCAAATGGGTCACCCACATGGTTGAGGCAATCACGCATATCAGAATGTGTCACATTTAAGACTCACACAGTGTCTTCCAAGGCCCTTATGGAATGTGTCTGTGCCTCCACAAGGATGTTATGCATATGTGTGATGGCACATAATAACACAACAACAACAGGAAAAGGGTGGATAGTAGGCCTCCTCTGAGCACCTATAGCAACTCCTGTGTGGTGCCATGCCCTCATGAGGGCTACAGACAGACTCAACCAGCTCTGCAACTGACTGAAGTAACCACGCTACTCTGAGGCCTGAGTGGAATGGATATGTGTAGGCATACTGTCTGTGTCCTAAGTAAGGCAAGTAGATGTGTGAGCCACAACCTTAGTATCAGATTGAACCTCTGCACCCAGCTGACTGTGCTTCTATATTACTAGAATTATCATCAGAGACTGCTGATACTCTGACATCAGGTGGTATGAGTTCTACACTGCCACTGTCAGGATCACCTGTGATAATAATCAATAGACATAAGCAGGAGAGAAACAGTGACTAGAAATTATCCTATCCTGGTTCTCCACACTCATGTTAAACAATTTCAGATCTTTATCTACTCAGACTTACATCTAGGTAACACTTATTACTAATCAGAGAAAGTTTGTGCTTACCATGTTCAGGTGATCTTTGATATGGCAATTCTGATGTCACTGGAAAATGGGAAGACAGTGGAAAGAATGCTAATAAGTATCACAATGCACATGATATGAGGAAAAGAGAATAATGCTCTGCCTAGCTTTCCCCTAAGAAATAACTCAGAATCAATCAGAATGACCATCCTTGTTTCAAGATGTAGAATTAGTAACATACATACATATATATATATATATATATATATATATATATATATATATATATATAGAGAGAGAGAGGGGCATACTTTGGATTTCTTCGTGGGACCCTATTGTCCACATCAGCACCAACATCAAGGAGTCTGTGTGAACCCTCTGTTGAGCCGCCTGGATCTCTGACAGTAGACAGGAAATGTTAATTTTCAAAGAGTGGCAGTTTCCATAGCCATCTGTTTTCATGCTACCACAGCT
Source organism: Protopterus annectens (assembly GCF_019279795.1). NCBI lineage: Eukaryota > Metazoa > Chordata > Ceratodontiformes > Protopteridae > Protopterus > Protopterus annectens. Next base: position 232,578,067 of record NC_056734.1, on the reverse strand, counting down.
GACCTCTTGCATGTGGATGTAATCATATCAGTGGCATGGTGCTGTACCTGATTATAATTAATGGCATGTCTGCCCACTGCATTTAAGTCAGTGACCACCTGCTACAATATGTTTTTTTCTGGCTAGCATATCACTTTTGCATCTGTCTAGCATGAAGAATCCATGGCGGCATAAGAGCTCACCTTATCTGCATCACTAAATGATGGCTTTTGTAGAAGAGATGGTCTGGGTAAACTTGTTGTACATACAGAAAGGATTCTTCTCAAACCAAACCAGTGAATGTATCCTCAACACAAAACAATTGTACACACAATGCTCATTTTGGCTACACACTATCTACAGGAATGTCCCCATAAAAAAAAAAAAAAAAAAAAAAAAGAAACAATACATTAGCATTACATCCATTCTTTTTAACATGTCAGTAATGAGGACAGCAGTTGTGTAAATGTCTGCTTGATGGCAGTATTATAGATAACTAGGCAAAAATTCAAAGTCCAACTGCCCACACATTTCCATTGGTCTCTCCACTGTTGTGGAGGTCACCATGGGAAATCTGAAAAGCCTAACACCTCCATTAGCTACACATGCACAACTGTTTGAAGTAGATGATAAGCACAACGCAGTTGCCTGCAGTACCTTATGAAATTCCAGCAGCAGATGATAACATAATGCTTTAATTTTACCATACTAACTTGGAAAGCATAGCAAGAGCTGACAACTCTGTAGTATATCAGCAGTAATTTTTTTAAATTGCATACATATCAAAATTATTTTTTCTACTGCATATTGAAATACATTCCAAATATGAACATGAAAGCAGGTCATGAACAGAAGAAACATAACTTATGAAATAGTGCAGTTATTTGTAGAATAATCTCCTCCAAGAAACTAGCAGAAATGGTCTGTCTCTATCCATTCATTCTCCCCTCCTTCCACTACCTTAGCTACAGCATTACCTTTATATAGTGTAGATTCAGCCCTCTGTACGATGTGAAGAAGAAATTGAGGTGTGAAATCAGTAGCATTCCTAAATACCAAAAAAAAAAACAGTCAGTGTAGGGGATGTAAACATGGTGTAAGTAGCTACATGATTGCATGAACATGCCCTAAAAATGCAGGGAGAAGCAATGACAATTGTTAGCTGCTAATGGTTTACATGTGTTACTGATTTCTCTGATTACAAGTAATACTGAAGTGACACTTCTTTATAAAGTGTTTGTATCATGCAGAGTAGACAACTCATTACTTCCAAGTGATGTCTCCGGGTGCATCTGCAGTTAACTCCTACTGATGCCTCTAGGCATCAAAATTTGCTTGTCCATATTTGCAACAATAACTCCAAAACCATGCTATGTGCAAGGTTTTAAAACATTTCATCTTAAAGCTTACACAATGGCAAACTCAACTGCATTAATGTTTGATCTCTGTCTAGTATAGGTAAATAGATATTAATTGTTGTTTTTATTATATTAATTTATAGAGATATACTTTTCACATTTTTCTAAATATCTTAACAACCAAGTAACACAGACAGAACTAATTAACCTCACATGAAAGCTCTCAGGCAGATAAACAAAATGCTGCTGACTGTATGTGTGTAACTTGAGTGGTTGCTGAAATATGGTAAGTTGTTTACAAAATATTACAAATGTAATAGTTACTGCGTTTACTGTGACTTATAAAATTTGGTTTAAGACCTAGTTCCTAAACACCACTACCACTATAAAAATAGCTTGTGCTGAAGAGTTTTCCATTTATACTTCTTTCATAATATTTGTGGTTCCAGAGATATGAACATTTGTTTAAAATGTAAAGACATTTGATTCTGTCAAAAGGCTTAGGCTCTGGCCATTGGAAGTTACAGTTCAAGCTTCCTGAGCTCCATTGGAGGGAATAAATTAAAATAAAAAGCACCTTATGAGCTATGAAAACAACCTTAACAAGACCGTTATCTTTGTACTAAGAGCACACTGTCCGTCTTCTGATTAAAATGAGTCAGGAATGCTGATTAGTTATGTTGCACATTGAAATCAAGATGCAAATAAATCAACTTGCCTTTGCATTTCTGCAGTTAAGCTGAGAAGAGGAAAAGATGCTCAAGAAATAAGGAGAAGAAATAGCTGGAAGTGCTGGCTATCTGACATTAATATGCTGTGGGCTATAATAAGCGTAAGGCATTTGTCAATATGACATAGATCCAGACATGTTCAAATGGGTCTATATTATTTCAGTGAAAGCTTAAAATAGCGGACGCTGTTTAATCGACCCAATAAAGTTGAACTCCCTAAATTCTGAACACACGGAACATCAATGTTTTTTTCCCAGGGGGAAAAAAATCGCTGCTCCTTAAAAAAAAGAAAACTGCAAACACAAAATAAACTGGGGGGCTTTGCCTCCCACACCCCCCAATGATGTGGGGCTGTGCCCCCCCCCCACATGCACCTACTTAAATACACCATCTCCAGGATTGCACTACAGTGGAGGAAATGGCAAAGTCCCAAACACAGCCCAGTGATTGTTTTTCCCTGGGAAAAAAATATCTGTTCCGTGTGTTCAGAATTTAGGAATTTCTACTTTATTGGGTCGATTAAGCATCGTTCACTATTTTAAGCTTTTGCTGAAATAATATAGAAACATTCAAACAAATGAGAAAGGAACATGTTCTGTCCTTTGTTGTTGGCAAAGAGGGATAAGAAACACAACTGAGTAGGTGTTGCTACTGCACTGACTTGAGGGTTCAAATACACAGTGTCTTATCTGACAGATTTAATGCATATTTTCTGAGCATATGATCAGGTTGCACCACACACATATCTGAGAAATTTCACAATTCTACCTTTTCATTACTATTACCCTATTTTTTTATTTTTTGTGTTTCTCACAAATATTGAGTGCACTCTTCAGTGGCAGTGTTTCGAAGCAGGGAACTAGAGTCCATTGCCCAAGGTACAAACTGAGCTCTTGCCATCTGTAGTGCATTTCACAATGGCACAGGTGCGCTTTGCTACAGTGCTCTGAACAGCAGTAAGAGAAGAAATTCTACATTTATCTAAGTATAATTGTAGTGCATGGGTTAAATTAAATGATTTCAGAGAAACAGGAAAGAGGATGCAGGGTTTGAAGCCACATACTGCTTGGAATGTTTGTAGCAAATGTGAAAATGCAACATATGTTTTGCTGTGTCTAATATAAATTGTTATATATGTTTTTTCATGTGTAATTTCAGCACAGCTTAGCAAAATACAATCTGGGCTTACAGGTGAAGGAAAGAGTGAACAATATTTCCTGTAATCTCAATTAGCACAAATAGTTCTGTCAATGCTGCATGATAGCACTAATGAATTAATGATTTGCACATGATGCATTCCTCTTTCTGTGGTAGAAGCTGTAGATGCATTGACTTTGGCACCTTACAGAGTTGCTCTGGGGTTCAAATCCATACTGTATGAAGTGAATGAGGAAATTAATATTCCTCATTAGAACTTCATATGTTTTTTTTTTCTGTTTCCTGCCTAGAGCACTTGCTCTCTGCTGAGTGGTGTGCAATCAGGCTTACCTATATAAAGAAAAAAAGTGAAACATTTTATTTGGACAGCCTTCTGTCATACAAACAGGCTTAGTGACAATTCACAGACATCAGAACTCCAGCTAGAACTGAGCGGAGAACATCAACCTGCTCTGTAACTGTCTCTGTGGCACAAGGCGCAAGTGTACTGACTATAGTGCTGGAACAAAGGTGATCCCTGGTTTAAATCCAACTAACACTTTTTTTTAAATGGGTATCAGAATGCAATTTCTCACAACATTTTGATTAGGAAGGTAACAGTACATACAAATGGCTATCATAATTATGTTTATTGCAATACATGTCTTATTAATGCTTTGATACATTATTTTTTTCTAAGTAACATATGCCATTACTGATTTAGTTATGAAACACATTTGAATGTGTTTGCAATTGTTTAAGCAAGATAATTTTGATGATGGAATGAAAATGCAGTTGGTATCTATGATAGGGAAAATGCTTAAGTTAAAATCATCTTCCCTCCTCACATAGCCCAACTCTGTGTTTAGGACAGTATGTATAATGAGGTATGTATGTATCATACCTTCAACCTGTATTAATTAGCTCATGAAAGTCTATCCATCTGACATACATTTAGAAACAGTATTGCCTCTTTCATGGGAATGTATTTCACAATACTAACTAAAGTCACACACATACAGGCCTATGTAGAGTAAATCTCCATTCATACAGAATTCAGTCTATCTGTAATGAACAGGGTTGAAAGGAAGTTCTCCTGCAGCACTGACAAATAATCACCTTTAATGAAAGTGGGCATTATTCTTTCCCAAGGTATGATTCCCACATTGCTCAAATAACTTTATACAGTGTGTAATTCCAGAAAGTTATGTGCCAAGTCATCCTATTTAACATCCACAATACAAAGGATAGCAAGCCAAACCACTGAGGCTATCTGTGTTGACCATCTGAAAAAGTGTGAATATGTTGAGCATCACACATGGCAAATCTTACTGCCATGTTTCACACCTTCTTTGCTGTTTGATAAAATACCTTCTGGTTTGTTTACAGATGCATCTCTATGCTTATTGTTGATCAAATGCATTAGGCATGGTTGTGAGTGTTCATGCACTAGCAGTTAAACATGGGATTGGAATTTGGTGCCAATTTAGACTTAGGGTTGCTGCTTTACTTCTGCAGGCATGGCTGCTGCAAGAGATAATGGTGCTGAATCTAGAGCATAAAATGGGGTGTCAAGGAGTTCAGGATACTTGTGGTATCCTTGTGAAGTGCTACAGCCATAAGATGATGATTAGGGACTATACTGGGTCTCAGTATAAGGCTGAGGCTTGGAACAGATTAGCTAAGGCTGTCTAAAGTGCAACTGGTATCCCACACACTGAAGAGAATTGTCATCATCAGAACAGTGACCTGAAACAGCACAAGAAGGGCCTCCTTAACTGATGGGAGAATGAGTTTCAGAATGCTGACATCCCTCAATTGTGTAAGTATACTGACTCATCAGCATTAAATGCTATAGAATGCAGTGCACACACAACACGATTATTGCATATACTTTCATGTCTTTTCTTCTCTGTTGTACAGCTGATGAAGACATAGTGAACAGTGAGGTGCATCAAGAGAGGTTAAAGTGCCTCAGAGAGGCACTGGGTATGTATGCATCAGGGCAGATTAAGCCTTTCCCATCATATCTGGATGTGGCAAAGGTGTATGTACTGGATAGTCAGAAATTATACAGTCATGTGATATGCTATGGGTCTAATTATCTCTCTCTCTCTTTTTGCCTCACCCTACCCATTTCTCTATCATTTTATTTTTTTTGGGGGGGTATTTTATATGACTTAAAATATTCTGTTGTCATACATGTCTTCTTACAAAAACAGACAGGCAGCACACAGAGGTAGAGCAACCACTGCAGATCAGACCACCATCCCTCCACAGTTGCAGCACTGACACCCAACACTTCAGGGTTTAGAGCTGTCAGGGCTGTCTCTATAATCCCTGCCCTACCTGTCCTATCTGCATCAGGTAACTCTGCCCCTGTAGCTGGTGCACTAGAACCCTTCAAGAGTAGTATTAGTGGAGGTGACAGAGCTGGTGATGAATATAATGAAAGGGGCCTTGGTGACTGAATCAGCTGTGTCAAAAAGGTGCTTCATCACATTGCCTAGACAGTGCAAGCACTGACACAGGAAACTAAAACAGGAGATGGTGATGACAGGTTTGAGAATGAGTACTAATTTTTCACTGTTACCAGGCTTCACATGAGTGTGTCTTCTCTCTGATGTCCTCTCCCTATCCCCAATCATGGTGTCCCACAACCTTCTGTGTCCATCAGCATTCTTATCTGTCTTGTTTGTCCTGTATGTCTGCACCTGCTTCTTCACCTGACCTTCCGATCTCACCCTCACATTCCTGAGCACCTTTCCAAATGTTCCTCTCTTTGAAAGTAAATAAAAGTAAAAAATGGGCAGCTGTTTCAGAACAAAATAATTACCTAGACATAGTTTACCACTTCACCTGTGTGTCTCCTTGACACACTTGATTTGGTACAATTGGTTGTACAACATTATTCTGTTGTTGTCAACTACCCTTGGTGTGGTGACATTCCAAATTTAGCTAATTCTGGCTACACGTCTACATTTACATTGTGAAGAAGTGGGCAGCTATGGTTCTCTCCTACTACCTTCCTTCCAATTCCTCTGTTCTTTTCCCTGTGTCCTCCCTTCTGCTTGCCTCCCCCCATTTCCCCACTTTTCTGTCAGCCACATTTCCACACATTTAATCTGGTTGAGAAATAGTATATCATAGAATACATGTAGCCAGAAATGATACATAAGAAGCCTTCACTTTGTGAAGAGCTTAGCACCAGTCACCAATTCCAAGTGACAGTGAATGGCTGCTCATTTCATATGGCAAAACCTGGTCAGTTGTTGCCATCCCCCACAGTAGTCCAGTTTTCCTCACACAAAGGTGCTTAAACATTATATGCTACTGGAATACAGAATAAGGAAAGAGCACCGTGCACCCAATTAACTTGCCATTTCACTTGAAGCATGCCTCATATGCAGTAGGCATAAAAGATTATTTCAGTAGCTATTAATCATACAGTTTGCCCAGGCAACTTATTTATAATAGTCATCCCTAGGTATTCTTACAATCCTGACAAAATGTTATTATAAAAATCACAGTCTGACTTTCTTTGGAAAATGCTCCACATACAGGAGTCAAACTCTGTTCCTTAATTTAGCTTGGTGAGCTTAAACCTTGTGCCAAAGAGGAAGCGAAGTTTACCTGGGGATTTTCTCCAGCAAGTACTGTCCAGAGTGGGATGGCTGCTCATTGCCAATAAGCCTGTTTACACTGTGGAAGGCAAACCAAATTTAAGTTTTTCACTTTTTCCTTCAGCAGTAAGCCTATTTGCTCACAGTGTAAAGTCATGCAAATGGAGAAGGCAAGCACAACACTTCATTTTTGAAATGAACATTTGAGCTAACATGGAAAGGTATAATACAACATGCAGATCGTATGTATGCAACATGTTAGATAAAACATATATGTTATACATATAAGAGGCATCACCATATTTCCTCTCTGATTCTTCTTTCGGCTTTTCCTGGTTAGGGGTCACCACAGCAGATCACCTGTCCGCTCATGATTGGCAGTGGAATTTTACAGTATCAAGTTGCCAGCCTAGCACCCAACCTTCCACAGAAGGCACACACATGCACGCATGCCTAGGGCCAATTTAGAGTGTTTAATCCACCTACAGCATGTCTTTGGGATGTGGGAGGAAACTGGATCACCTGGAGGAAATCCATGTGACCACAGGGAGGACATGCAGACTCCACACAGAAGGCACCCCAGCCAAGAATTGAACCGGAGAGCCTCTTGCTGTGAGGTGGCAATGCTAACCGCTACACCACCGTGGCTGCCCACTTCCTCTCTGATTCTTATTTGTGCAAAATTTGGCAGAAAGCAACAGTGAACACCACTAAACACTGTTACTTCACAGCTTGAGTTCAACACATCAAAGTATAATTGTGCATGCACTAAAACTTTGCCAAAATCCATGCAGATATGTGTCTCTCTGCACTGTAATTTAGGAAGACATTTGGAATGGAAATAAGTATTGCTAGTGGAGTTTATTTCTTCATTACATGAAAATTTCTTATGTATTCATGCGAATTGCAGCGATCTGTGTGCTTAACTGATCACTTCATTCTGGACATTCGGGTCTACACCACAGCACTGACACATTTGATATAAAACCACATACAGCCTTGACACACATAAATCATCATTTTCTATCCTTACTGCACTGAAACATTAAGTGTTGCTTGGTATTGACAGTCCACATTGCCCTTGCATGAGCACACACCCCTTCTAATATCAGTACCGCTCATTAAGGTTTACATATCATCACCAAAACCTGATGATCCATGAATATTGTCCATCCTGTCTTTCACATCTGTGTGTGTCTCATCTACACAATACAGGTCAGTACATGTGACTGTCAGTTCTGCAATATACATTAATGACGGCATAGCTGACATAGGTTAGCAGTATGCCTGTATGTATTCTTGATCATAATATTGCACTTACCACATCATATCAACAAATATGGATTTGCACAAAACCTTCAATATCACAATATCTTTTCTGAGACAGACTAAAAGCTAATATTACCTATACTGCACTGTCACAGTTTAAAATTCTGTGGTGGCACTTGCATTAATTTCTGTGTTCTCTAGACTGTATAACATCTGTAAGGTGTTCTCATCTCACAATAATCAACTTGTGTGTGTGATACTGGCTCCATAGCATCACTGGAAGATGAATGCAGCAGCTGTACTGCTTTGAGTCCCACTCATGAGGGACATTTACATTATCAGATTAATCCCACATCCCCTTTTCACTCTGTCCACAAACGCATACAGTCTGAAACACAATGATGAGATCATCATTTCAATAATGCACTCACATGCCATTAAAGTTACACATGTCCTGTTGCATGTGTGTATAACGCAGTTGTTTATAGATTGTGTCAGCTGATAGGTAGGGAGTTCTAATACAGCAGTGAGACTCTCATGAGTGTGTGTGCTTGTGTGCGTGTGTGTGTGTGTGTGTGTGTGTGTGTGTGTGTGTGTGTGTGTGTGTGTGTGTGTGTGTGTGTGTCTGAATGTAAATAGATATAGGAGTGTCTTACACTTCTTAGTACTGACATTTACAATTCCATATAGCTGTAGAAGCCATTTTTGCACACACATCTCCTTTGCATGACATAGCTGAAGTCATCCTTTCCAAGATGTGGTGTGGCTCACATGCAGTCTGACTTCTCCTGTGGCATGTGCATATTATACACTTGTGTGAAGATTGTTACAGAACACAGGTAGGGAGTTTAAATACAGGAATGACTGTCATATGTGAGTGTGTGTTTCTTCTTCATACTATCCAGAACAGGCCGCAAATGCATATAAGAGGTATATCTATACAGTGTGCTTGTGCTCTGAAATCACTTTTTAGTGAAATTATTACAGTAACGCACAATTGTGATGCCATCCACTGAAATGTGCAGTGTCACAGTTGCAAAATAAATCTGTAGTTGTGCTTGTGTTTCAGCAAACCTTCATTAGCCTGTTTTCTTGAGTATATAGTTCAAATCCTGACATCACTGCTTACAGTCAGTATACGTGCTGTGAAACAGTGCTGTCACCCACATGTGCAATGTTCATGTGCAGATGTCATCTCATGTCGCATAATTTAATTCTACATTTTCTTTGGAAAGGCTGTTTTGAAGACTGATGCTGTCATTGAATAGATTTCCATTTTTTAACAGTTGTAGTGAGACACCTCCTCATGGTTTAGGACATGAGACGATGTAATGCATGTTGTTGCCTAAGTAAGACATGTGTTCTGATACTGGATTACATCCACATTGTACATAATTGCTGTCCTGCCATCACAGTGACAAAAGAAGAGGGCTACAGGTGTGTTTGTATATACCTAGCATCAGGCAATGTTGCTTTGACATACAGCAAGATTTGGTATAAGTAATTAGAAGGACATATATCCCTTCATTCCTACACATTATGCAATGTTTTCACATTAAAAAAATATATGACAATTGCCGATGCATTTATCTATGGATAGTCATTGGTCCCACTATGGTGGTGATTTTCTCAATGCTTAGACAAGTATTCCAAACCAGCACTGAGTAACTGTAAGCATTTATGTCCTTAATTGTTCTTCATGAAAGGTATCTCCCCAATTATACTTTGTATATTTTGAGTGGCAGTGGCCTCCACCATCCTTTTTATCAGATAAAAATAAAGTAAAGCTGACTGAATGACTTAACCTTGGTGGAGTTCAATGTCTGTGATAACAGTTCTACTCTGGTAAATGTGATTAATAGCTATATTGTTATTTGGAGGAGTTGTACAGCTTAATGTTGAATTCTAGCATAGGATTTCATTTTGTGTGAACGTACTGATGTCACACCACAAACATTGCATCACATCAGTCTTATCCCTTTATGTGTTGCATGAACACATGTGAAGGTAGCTTTCATGGCAGTAGAAATTTGCTATGTCAATGTTATGGTGAGAGTGCTACTTTGTCACATGCATTCAGTACTGTGGTATACATCAGTGTGCTCTAGTTCTTGTGTGGTGTGTGTACAGACATACAGAGAAACCTCCTTGAGCATGAACATTGACATAGGACTGATCCCATGCATGTGCACATGTGCATACTCATTTCCTCCTTTCTTAATTCACACATAAATTTCATTTGTCACAATACCCATTGCTATCTCTTGTGGCAGATGTCAACAATACACAGCTCTGGGGACTACATTGCATCACAGTATAGTGTTTGCATCTCTTCTTATCTGTCAGCACAATAACTGTGTCAGGCAGGATTGCTTTATGCAAGGGTATTACATATGTCACACTCTGCTCCCGTATTTCTAATGCGACACACACCTACATGTGGGATGCATAACTATTAGAATATCGAGGTGCATAATTCCCTTTAAGGATAAGCCTCCTCAAACATGTGACAGTTCTATTTCTGTGGTGTACACTGTTAATACACAGGTCAGTGATGACATTGATAGGATGGGTTTGATTCTTGCAAAAAGGAGATTGTGGCTTCTGAGATATTCTTATTTTCCATCAAGTTATATTGATGAAATTTGCACTGTTCAAATATCCCATAATGTATGTACTATCCTTGTGAAATGCAATCTCAGCTCAGCATGTCAATGACATTCCTATGTCATGTAATTCCCCTCTGTCATATCTTATATCATATCTGCTTTTATTTACCTACATTTGCTCAGGAGGTGTGATCACCATTAATTATTCTGACATAATTTTTACTAAATGTTATTATTACAAATTTGTTTTTGTGACATCAGCACTTTCTCAACAATTACCTTTGAACATTTACCCTCCCCTGTTACATATTTCTGTGCACGTTGTCCTCAGTGCACTTTTCCTGTCTGGTAATCCATGTATTGTAGCTGTCCTTGCTGTTTCATATCCAACCTTACTTATTACTGTATTCATGTATTTCATTTATGTGCATAGTGCACTCAGTACACTTTCACTGCCTGTGTACACCATGCATTATTTGCCTAATGTAACTCTTTCTGCTGTCTGCACCGCACAAACAAGATTAACAGGTTTGTCCAGAGGCCTGTTAGTTCACTGTATGTGTTTGTGCTACTCAACATGTTTTCCTGGCCACTGACACTGTTGCTGGCCATGAAAGCTTAATTATATTCATGTAGGCATGATGAGCTGCTCATCGTGCCAAGACAGAAACATTGTGAAGGCTTCGCACAAAACCTACACAGTTGTTCATGAATCCCACAGAATGTTTGAGTTCATCAGACTGCTTTATATCAGGTTCTGTTATGCAATACGTTTGCTCATTCAGAGAAAAGGGAAAAGGTACATTTTTGTTTTTAGCATTTTTCTTTTTCCCAACTTTGTGTGGCCCTCTTAGTGGTTGTATTATGGTCCCCTGTAAAAATGTATTATTTTTATAGGGAGGACTGGTCAGATGAGTGAGAAGAAGGCTGCTCAGGTGAACATTTCCAACACTGGTCACTGCTATTAGGGAAATTATTAGTTAAAATATTTTTTTTGGGGGGATTGGCATAATGGTTAAGGCATTTCCCTAACAAACACAATATTATGTGCTTGATTCTCACCTTTGAGGGAAATTGGCAAAGCAGAAATTGTCCAAAACTGCAGCTAACTTAGAGAAAAATGGGTAACTATTTCATGATTAGACTGTGCATCCTTTCTTCTTGAAAAATTCCACAATATGAAGGCAAAAACTGATGAAATTCTCAAATACCATCAAGCCCTGATAGTCGAGAAAGAAACCCTCAGATGAGAGCTTTGAGAGTCCCAGATATGAAGTAGTAACACAGCAAGAAGTTGCAGGTGTAGTGAGAGAGAAAACTGAACCATTTGACACGTTGTTCAGCAGCTAGAGGGTAAAGAAAGCAGAACTAAACCAAATTACGGAGGCATGAACAGCCAGATGTGAAGACTTAGAGAACTGCAGGAGATGTACGAAACTAAAGGCGATTTGCTTAGTCAAAGGAATGGAAAGCTAACATACTGCTACGTTCAAGAAGAGGACGATTATAGAGACCACAGCTGATTTGTCTTTTATATAATGCTAGTTGGATAGATCATACAAGGTGGGCAAAAAGTCATCTATTGTCAGGTCAAAACACTGTAATCTTAAGATAAATAATTATACATGCAAAGAATGGCTGGTTTTGTAAGAAGTACACAGGAAGAAGCTTAGAATGCCTGGGTTACCTACAAAACTGTTAGAAGACTTTGCTTTCTATGTAAATGACAGACAAAAGCAAATGGTTTCATCACTTGAGAAATGGACTGTTGCAATCAAAATAGCAAGCCCATGTCACTTTGATAGATATAAATGGATCTACTTCAGAAGCTTGAAGTTTCAAAACTTTGAACTTTAAATGGCATAACACTGAAATTTTAAAACTTCAAAAACATAATAAAAAAATAAAAACAAAAAATATATATATTTTTTATGTTTTGGCACCCCCTGCTAAATAAATATACCAATACTTGAAATCACACTACAGTGAGGAAAATGGTAAATTTCCCATTCTATGCTGCATGGAGATCTCCATTCAAAACGTTTGAAGTTTCAAAACATCGATCTTATGGTCCCAGCCTTTTAAAGTTTGAAGTTTTGAAACTTTGAGCTTCTGAAGGGGATCTATATATGAGTTGAAATGAGATTCTGATGAAGTTTCCTGAGGGAAATGAAAGAGCTTAATCATTTCATGTGTTTGTTTTGGGAATGTACTATTAAACCTTTTTGAACGTATGGGACTGGAGTGTTTGCATTTGCGTTTGCATTTTTGGAGGGATAGCCTTTATTGGAGCCTTGAGCTGAAGTGTATGTGGTTCAATATATATATATATATATATATATATATATATATATATATATATATATATATATATACATATATATATATAGATATATAAATATATATACATATATATATATATATATATATATATATATATATATATATATATATATATATAGCTCTACTTTTTCTTATCAAAAGCTCATCCTTTCGAAAAGAAAAAGTACGAGCCCAATTACACTAAAGTGCATTTAAATGAAAGTGCACTTTCACAACTACCGGTTCAACGAACTGGTAAAATTATAAAAAAAAAAAAAAACTACAGAAACATTTTTGCAAGCCTCCCCCCCCACACCCCAACACCCCTGCTACTTTATATATACTAACTCTGAGATTACACTACAGTGAGGAAACAGGTATATTCCCTTATCCACACTGTAGCGTGATGCGGTGCTCATGTGTTTTTTTTACTATTACCGGTTTGTTGAACTGGTAGTCAGGAAAGTGCACTATCATTTCAGTGTGCTTTCACGTAAATGGGTCCATACTTTTTCTTTTTGAAAGGATGAGCTTTCACTAAGAAAAAGTAGAGCTATATATATATATATATATATATATATCTTCCTCTTTCAACTTTTTCCCGGTTAGGGGTCGCCACAGCGGATCACCTGTCCACTCATGATTGGAGTTGCCAGCCCAGCACCCAACCTTCCACAGAAGGCACACACATGCACACACTCACTCCTAGGGCCAATTTAGAATGTCTAATCCATCTACAGCATGTCTTTGGGATGTGGGAGGAAACCAGAGCACCCGGAAGAAACACACGTGACCACAGGGAGGACATGCAGACTCCGCACAGAAGGCACCCTAGTCGAGGATCGAACCGGAGAACCGCTTGCTTTAAGGCAGCAATGCTAACCGCTGCACCACTGTGGCATATATATATGAAGTAGAGCCACACTTATGCGAGAGTGCATTTCACCGAAACTGCACTTCCGCGAACCATTAAGGGACACTGAGGGCAGAAGCACACTACAGTGGGGAAAAGGGAATTTGTTTCCCCACTGTAGTGTGATCTCAGAGTTGGTATATTTAAGTAGGGGGGTGTTGGGGGCACATCCCCCCACATGGGTAGTACAGGGGGGCTTGCCCCCCCTTGCAAGAACATTGTTTTGGTGTTCATTAATGGTTCGTTGAACCATTCTTCGCGAAAGTGCACTTTCGGGGAAGTGCACTTTCACGTAAGTGTGGGTCTACTGTTCTTTTTCAAAGAAGTGTTTCTTTGATGAAGTACAGTAAACCTATATATATATATATATATATATATATCAGATGATCTAGTTTTCAAAAACTTGAAATTCTTATGGACGAGACCATATAATTGAGTTTGAAAAAACTCGAATGTCAAAAAAAACCCACAAAAATCTACATTTTTGAATGTTTATGGAGGGGCAAGCACCCCTTCACCCCCACACCCCCTAGAAATTATATATGCCAACACTGAGATCACACTACAGTGAAGTAAAGGGTAAATTTCTCAGTCCTTGCTTTACTGCTATCTCCATTCAAAAGCTTCAACTTTTCAAAAGCTTGATCATATGGTCTCGACCATATGAATTTTGAGTTTTTGATATAAGTAATTATATATATATATATATATATATATATATATATATATATATATATATATATATATATATATATCAGTATGTATGTTGCTAGATAGATAGCTAGATATATCTACATATGTATAAACTAGATGACTAGATATGTATCCAGAAATGTAATCAGAGATTGCCTGGTATGGTGTTCTTGTAGAGAGAAAGAGTGGGTGCTAATAGAAATAAGACTCAGTGGATTTTATATATCTGTAAATACATATATACACACACACACACACACATACACACACATACACACTCACACACACACACACACACACACACACACACACACACACACACACACACACACACACACACACACTCACACACACACACACACACGCACACACACACACAAACACACATACACACACGCACACCCACATATGTGTATAGGTTTAGCATCAAAATGTTGATTGCAAATAGTTGAATATGCACATTGTCAACCCGCGGGATTCATGAAGCTTACGCCAGGCACAGACGTAGCATAGGCAGAATAACGCCAAATATGGCCATCGAGCGATTCAAGTACGATCCAATTCCATGTGCACTACCGGCATACACCAGAACTGCACAGCCCATGGCATAGGTATGCTAATCACCCCATGTGCAGTGTTGCACCATGCAAATGAAGGCAGATAGCGATTCATGAAGTGGTGCAGGTGTAGCGTAAGCCCACGGAAATGTAAACCAAAAAACACGGTTTACATTTTTCCAAACAGAACATCGGAGCTATGGAAGCGGACCAGACTCATGTATTACAAAGTTAACATATGCCAACGGCTAAATACACAGCCAATGGCATAAGAAAGGATGCACAACACCTAAAAAACAACATTTAATGTCATGTCCACAGTAATGCACAGTACAACTGCAGGGCATGTGTGCGCAAACAGGAACATAAAGAAATTATGTAAAAATGTCATAAAATCGCAATGTAATACAAAACAGGTTTACTCCATAATATGCAATGGTAGGCATGGAACACGACAACCAAGGTGCAAGGGTTGCTAAGGGCCTGCGACAGTGTTCGGCGAGGTAACTATGAATTAGTAGTCAATGCCATGCAAATGAGGCAGGTAATACTGAATCGCAAACATCCCGCTGGATGAAGGTTGTACCATATGGCATAGTGCTATAACACCGAGGAGTGGCTCAGGGGAGATACATGACATCAGCAGAGGTCTGTGCCACCATAGCAGTAAGCACATTGGAGCAATGCAAATCTTGCCTGGCCGTTGCTAAGCAAAGCTGCAAGACAGTGGTGGGGAGGAAGGTATAGAATCGTTTAGCTGAGAGCACACATGGTGGCCAAAAGCGCATGTGTAAGGGGATGAAAACGTGCCCGAAACCTGGTAAGCGGATGCACGCGCCATGAACAATAGCACATATAGGAAGGTCAGGGGAAGAAAAGAAGGAAATGCTGAAGTAGGGTAATTGGAGTACTAATGAGCAATTAACACCAATCACCTCCAGGTGGCCAATCGATGGGAGCTGACAAGTCTGCTCGCAGAAACCTACAAAACAGGATAGGGGAGGCATTGGAATGCAAAGAAAGGAGGGGAGGCATTGGATTGCAAAGATAGGAGATCTGTCATAGCAGAGCAAATCAAACTGACAGTAGACCGGCAATAGCACACATTACGCAAGATAAGCCTGGTCTAGGAAAGTACAAATGAAAGCAGGCTGCTGGATGCATGTCAGTAAATGGTAGGTGGAACGTGCAGAAATGTAAAGGGAAGGTCAAGAGGTAATCCACGGCAGCCAAATGTAATCCAACACCAAAGGCACCACAATAGTAGTTCCGGTAGGAAAACACATGAGATACCCTGTAGCTACGATCGTACATACACACCCTATGACATCATCGGTGTTCACAGCACAATAGTATAAAGTGTGAAAGCACCCTACACACACCTGTGTATTCCCAAACACTGCACCATAGTTGTAAACACACGGGGAACTTTTAAAATGTACATGTTGGGAGCTGCCATAGCTGTGATTCATCAGCATGTGTTAGAGATTGAAGGTGTTGTGGAGGATGATGCCGACAACCACCACAGGCCCTGGAGGAGAAGAGTGTTCAGACCAAGGGTAACCTACCAGGGGCTACATGATCTGGAGATAGTAGAGCATTACAGAGTGGACAGGGACATCTTACAGCAAATAGTGGAGATGTACTGGCCACGCCTGAGAACCAGAAACAACAGAGGGGAACCCATCCCAGTGGACACGAAGTTATGTGTAAGCTTGCGAATACTAGCCACAGGTACCTTTCAAAGGCCAATTGGAGATATAATGGGGATCTCACAGGCATCGGCATCCAGTGTACTACACCAGTTCCTGGATGCCATGTTACCACATGTCAATGAGCATATATACTTTCCCCAAACTCAGGAGGAGTTGGCCAGCAATATGCGTCACTTCTACCGTGTGGCACACTACCCGGAGGTACTGGGTGTGATAGACTGCATGCACATACAAATCAAGTCACCACCTGGTGAGCATGGTAGGCACTGCATAAACCACAAGGGATTCCATTCCACCAAATGCCAGGTCATGTGCAATGCCCAGGGCATTATCATGGATGTGTGTGCTGTCAGCCCTGGAAGCTACCATGACTTCCATATCTGGCATGCCTCACAGCTGTATCAGGTATTTGTCAGGGGGGACATCCCACATGGCCACCTTGTGGAGGATGCTGGCTATGCACTGGAGCCGTGGATGATGACTCCCATCAGAAATGCACACACACCCATGCAAGAACGCCATAATGAGGCACATGCACAAACCAGAATCATCATAGAGCATGTGTTCGGGATACTGAAATCACGGTTCCAGTGCTTGGACATATCTGGTGGAGCCTTGCAGTACTCTCCAGGCACGTGTACCCACATCCTCATAATATGTGCCATGCTACATAATATGATCCTGTGGAAACAGCTGCAGCAGGGACAAAATGGTGAAGGCCCTCATAGCCCACCGCAATTGCCAAGGCCATCACAGGCACAGAGGGATTCAGACCACGAACACACTGTGCCAGCCCCAGTAAGCAGATGGAGGCATGCCCAAAATGCCTACACCTTGGCAAAGAGAGAACGTATAGCACATGCTCTGACAGCATAGGCCCCTACGGACTGACACACCTCTCCACCTGCACACACAGTAAAATGGATGGCACACAAACACGACCACCTGTAAATTGTAATGTACAGGTGGCCCACTGTGTGATTCCTACATAGGCAGTCCTAACACATTGTACACACAACAGCTAATTGAACACGGAATGTCAACACCTGAACAGTACATGCACCTATCAGCATATGGTGGTGCTGTGTGTATAAGTTCCCAGGTACATCCGTAGGTACATGACCAATTGTCAGAGGCCATACACCAAACGGGGCAAACAGTGTCCGCTGTCGCCACAACATCGAGTAACCAACTGTCGCTTAGTGGAGCAGAGGCAATCGCGGGAGTACATGTGTGTAATCACTGTTCTGCACACAGTCATCATGGAGTCCCTGCTGCGTTAATGAGGGGTTCCACACAATAAAATCATGGATGTTGTGTCAAGGCATGGGTTGTACCCATGACAGGTATTTGTCACCCCAGCATGCCCCACCTACGGTCGTTTGAAGGTGTAGTACAGTATTGTGTGTGGCTCACTGTGATATACATACCCAATGCTGGAGCAAATCCAGTAAACATCACATGGAGACACCATTAACTGGACTCATCAATATGTAAACTAACTGAGTTACCCATGTGAGTGCAGTATGGAGTAACGGTCGTAGTATACTCCACGTACAAAACGACATAACACGTGTACATATCCCAGATATCCATGTGTTAAATGCAGTGACCGTCGTGCATGTTCCTGGTCCCACATCTTGCAAGGGATGTAACGTAATCCCGAAGGCACGAATAATGCATGTCGGACGCAGGTCATCAGATCATGTTTAGCACACGTTAGCGGGAATATGCATTGCCCACTGCTGGTAAGCGATGTTTACATACGACTATACGGAAATGTGCGAAACAGGGATAAGCTTCTCCAAATATCGCACAGATCACGGTCAATGATGTCCACAAGAGGTGAAACCAGCATTATCCACCCCTGTACTAATAGCACCTGCTCTGAAGGGTAAAACGACTACTGCCAGGAGTAGAACACGCAATCATGTATAGAATCACCTAACACTATTGCTAGCCAAGATGTACCTATGGTAGGGTTGCCACCTCTGCAAATGACATACTTCAGATGTCTGCAGGCCGACACATACACCCGGCCAGTACGAAAATCAGAACTTCACTGTTATGCCTAGATAAATGCTTATTCTTGTAATGTTTACCTACTTATTCTGTGTCTATAACATATAGGTGGTTCAGATACAGAATAACTGTTTTATGCAACTATTACATAAACTATAGGAAATAAGTATGTAGTACAATCTCAGCCCATTTGCCATGTTTACAAATATTTTGCAGGACACAACTGCCCAAAGAGGGACTGTCCCTTGCAAAGTGGGACAGTTGGTAACCCTAACCTATGGCAGGTGTGTAATGTGACAGGTACAGACACAAATGTGCAGAGTCCAGGAAACAGTATACACCGACAAGTACACAATGAAAGGTGTAGCTTGCCTGTCACTTTCCCTGTCAGATATGTATATATATATATATATATATATATATATATATATATATATATATATATATATATATATATATATATATATATATATATGTGTATATATATATATATATATACACATATTTATAATATGTAATATATATATATATATATATATATATATATATATATATGTGTACACATATAGACATATATATAATACAGATAGAAAGGGCGATAGAGTGATATATGTTGATATATACGGATTCAACGATATCTGCAAATATATATAGATAGGTCAACGACATTCATAACACCTTGGAGGTACAAATAAATAGGATACCGCCAACTATGGAATGTGTAACATACCGACACGTGTAACTACGAGGCTTAAAGACCGAAAGAACACAGTACTGGAACAGTACAACTACGAGTAATAGTATGACGATATGAAGGGACATGTAGTTACCGCTGTCGGAGTTGCAGTCCACGTAGGTACTGTGTTCAACTGTGTTTGAGAGTGCCGTAGTCTGTGTATGTGTGTGTTGAGGGTCCTGTATGCATCTCCGTGTGACTGTATTGTGTGTGTGTGTGTGTGTGTGTGTGTGTGTGTGTGTGTGTGTGTGTGTGTGTGTCCGCATTGTGTGTCTGTTAGTGCCAACTCGGAGGTAGATCATTACGGTAGGTGTGGGTATAGCTAGCCATAGGCATACGGTTACCACCTATCCCACATTAGGAGGGACAGCCCCTCCCTGGGCAGGTGTGTCCTGACATAAAACATAACAAAGGGCAAATGTCCGAGATTGTAGGACATTAATATGTCCCATATATTATGTAATAGTTGCATTAAATAGTTATGCCTGTATGCAAGAAACGTAAATGTTTCATGCAATATGATAAGTAGCCAAAGTCCCACAACAATAGGTATGTATTGAGGATAAAAGTATGTGCTATCCTCTGTACTGACCGTGGCTATGTGTCGGCCTGTAAACACCGCTGTGTGTCCCGCAAGTGTCCAACAATGGCCATATGAAAAGGTGGCAACCCATGGCAAAGAGGTTCTGTTACCAACTCAACCGCAATGACTGCCAATATCTGGGACAGAAATACACGGGATAGCTGTAATTTAGACATATCCCTTTACATATCGCTGCAATTCCGGAGGTATGGAAGTATCAACCTCACCTGTATGCTATATAGAAACCAATTAACAATGGCCCAATGTAAAATCCCGTAAAATAAGTCTACTAACTGATAGCTCTTTAATTAGGGACAGAGCCCACACACATGTATATGGAATATGTAGAAATGCAAGGCCCACAAACCTGTATATGCTACGTACACCCACCGACATCCCCCACACTAGAAACTATAGCAATACAGACTGTAATAACAGCACAAACATCCAGTCAGTCAATTACAACTGCAGAACCATCAACATACCTTGTGAGAGACACAATTAAAGGCACCATGCATAATTGTAGCCATTGTATAATGTGACAAACGGCGATGTTACAGGTTCTGTTTGCAATTGTCCGTTATCAGACGGTTGGGATGACAGGTACACCCACATGTTGAACCACATACTCTAGCTGTCACACACAATCCACGGGGGACATGAATCCAAAGTATACTTGTCTCTACACATAGCGGTTGCAATTACACACAACAAAACACAATGCAGGCCGTCTCCCCTAAGGTAGGGCAAATGGGCAATGCCCAAGTGGAGAATACAATTATACCCCACTGTTGCCACGTAATTGGCAAATGGAGTAGCTGCACAGCTGATGTGCAAGTAATTAGTCACTCAGGAACACCAATTGGCGGCAGGAAACCACATGTTACAGGTATCGATGTATATCAGGGTGACTTGCCAGACATTCAAACCGTATGCTCATACCATATACCTGTTTAAGCAGTGTGAGAGAGATAAGCAGTGTGAGAGAGATAGAGATGAAAGTCCGGAACGATAACAAGGTATGTAGAACACTCTGTATGTAGGTTTATGTATAGCATGTTTTGTATTAATTATTTACTGTATGTATAGCCTGGTTTGCATTAATTAAAAGTGTCCGCAATGCATAAAGTGGGAAAAGGTATTTATGTAGTGATGTCTTGCTGAGCATACTTACGCTTGTAGAAACTGTGCGTCCAGCAGTGGGCCACAAGGTACACATCACAGACACCACAAGGGGTGCTACATGAGTGCTTTAAACAGAACAATTCCATACAACCCGCCGTCAGTGGTAGGGAATGTCCAACAAGTACGTGCCATAGCAGGGGATAGTATATGTTGATATACTGTCAGAGTAGGCATGTGTATAGGCATATAACGACAATGACATGTGTAAGGTGGTCCCGCTGTGCAAGTATGCTTTGCATTACGGGATATTATGTAAAACATGTGTTATGTATAGTATTGTGGGTAGTTATGTCAGATATTCTACACAGCATAACAGGCATATCATGCATACCAAAGGTATCGTCTATTGGCATGTACAATAACAGGATACATATGGCTTGTAGGCATGTGACATTGTAATAGCAAGATAGCTAATCTTAATGGAAGGGCTACCAAGTAACCATGCAAAAAGGACATGTAATAGATTCACAGGTTCATAGTGGGGTACTATGCAGTCTGGCACATGTATGTGTAAGCACAACTACAGTGTTCACACCAGTGGCACCTCTCTAGGGTAGTGTCCTGTGCACAGCAGAGCCATGTGTTACCTGCGCCTCTGCACAGTACAGCCACTGCAGTGATACCTGGTGTACATGTGTCCCCCAACCACCAAGGGAGGTATCACATGAACAGTGCTACTGAGTGTCCCTGCGTGATGTACATAGGACTCATGTTCCAAAGCATGGTGAGTGTCTGGTTTGGGAATGAAACCCCCAAGCACATCCCACTCATCGTTGCGTGTGTGTACATATCCACGGGCATGTTGCTCACAGTGGATTTTGCTTATGTCACATATGTGGAGTATATCCATTAATACTGTTGTGGACATGGGCCCTGTCTGTTCAGCAGAGGTCTCCCCTGAGTATGTAGTATACAAATGTGTACAGACATGGTGTCCGTAGTTCAGCCACATACTTCAACTATCGGAGCTCAATAAACGTTAAGGCGTGTTAATGTTGTGGTATGTAAAGCTGTAGCTGTTGTGTAAGGTACACCCTAAATGGGGTGGTGTACTCTTGAATGTGTGTAGAAGTCTTGGGTTCAGAGGTACAATGGGTGCCTATGTACCAGCTACACACCCAGTACAGATAAGTGTGGCCATGTAGAAGGATATCCACGCCACAGTGGCAATATGGTAACTACAGGAGTGGGGGCGACATACGTGTGTACTACGAACATGTACAATGTGACATGTATGTAGGGGACTACCACCTATGTGATAGTCAGTGGGTGAATGATGTAATGCAAAGGTGATGTTCATGCAGCTTGAGGCCATGATATTCATATTAGGTATCTGTCACAGTGACACCCATATGGATAGAGTCAGTATCAGCTGGTGGATCAATCATGGTGCTTTGTATGCAGGGGTTTGTAAAGCTAGGCAGGGAAAGTCCCTCTGTGCTAGCCTGCACCTCAGGGAAGCATATACTGAACATGAGGGGCCCTATGACTGAGGACTGTGGTATGCCAAGTGTAACTGAATTGCAGTAGGTACTATGGTATGCTACCCTCATTGTGTGTGTCCTGTTCATGAGCCATGTTGCATAACATCCTGAGACATAGGGTACGATGTGCAGGTGGATGTATATGTTGTCAATACCAGAATGGAGAACGGTGCTGTAAGGCAATGAGAGGAAAATGTAGGATGTGTGGACCCCTGTACCATCATCAACTACCCTGGTAACTGTATGAAAGGAGTCCACCGGGTGTAGGGGCCATGCTCTGACCCTAACAAGTCCAACCCAGGTGGCATCAGAGGACCGGAGCCCAACAATGTCTCTGTGATTGACATCCATGATGATGTGCCCCATAGCCGTGCAGAACAGTCCAGTCAGGTGTGTAGAACTATAGTCCCACACGTGCATTGTGGCACCACCTGTGTGGAGTGTGATAACTGTTGCAGTGTGCCATTCAGGGGCCACAATGTCTGATACAAGGCTATTACTGAATATGGTGGCCTTGTGGGGAGACATGTCATTCAGAGTGTTGTGGACATCACAGCCTGAGGTACAGGCTAGCACAGAGGGACTTTCCCTGCCTAGCTTTACAAACCCCTGCATACAAAGCACCATGATTGATACAAGGCTATTACTGAATATTGTGGCCTTGTGGGGAGACATGTCGTTCAGAGTGTTGTGGACATCACAGCCTGGGACTTTGGAAGGTGACATGGGGCCAGTGTCCCAGGACATATAGAGTGCAGGTTAGTACTGTGTTGGTGTGACCGCAGGGACACCACAATGTACCTGCATGGATTGTGGCCCTGTAGTGAGTGTGAGGGTGTAATGTTAGCATTGAATCCACCCACCAGCATGTTGCCTACATCACCTGGGTCTGTAATGTTCCTGAGTGACTGTTGTATGTGAAAGCAGATGTGGGTATTGCCATTGACTACTAACATACCACCATAATGCCTTGTGGTACACCCCGGAATGTGTCGTAGTAATGTTTACGTAGCTAGTCATGGAGTATGTGATGAGGGATCCCGTGGCCCTACCGAGGCTGACCAGTGTGCTACCCCACCCATGGGATTGTACACCACTGTGCAACAGCCTCCACCTGTTGTTGTACATTATGTCCATGGAGCATGACCACCAGAATGGCATCTGTTATCTGGTGTGTACCATCATGGCTCTGTGTGGAATAGCATGATCCATGCAGTCGTGTATGTGCTAATGAAGTGCACTGGGCTATGTTTCAGTGTTTGTATGTGCATTGTCCATCTGCACGGGTGTCATGACGTCAACAACCGTTGTCATAAGATGTCTGTAGTAGGTGTTGTAGTACTCATGTACTCTGTATGCCGTGAAGGGTGTGGTGCCGGGATGTGGCTAACAAGGGTGATTAGCATATGTTCGGAATCCACCAATGAGGGGATAACCCCAGGTGTGGAACACCAGTCACATGTTGGTAGTGTTCATGTCACGGATAATGTTGGTCTTGGAGGTGGTGTGTATGGGTTGATCCAGCCATGTGGAGGTTATGACTCACAGATGTGTCGGTACATGAGTGGCTATCCCAGTTGAGTGTGGGGTAGTGTCAGTCACACATCAGTAGTAGCTGTCTGAGCCCTACTGTCCAGTACACCAACAAATGAGGTCTGGTAACCATGGGATGTGTTGTTGAATCTGCAGCTGGTTACAATGTGTATAGCGGTTCTGGACACAGTTAGTTGTACATGGAGCACCTCTGATGCATTGTGCTAAGTAACTAGCTAGGATGTGTGTGTACAACATAGTGGGATATGGGAACACCTCAGCTGTGGGTGTGCCAGTACAGGTGTGTGCCTGAAAGGTATGGTCTGTCTATAACCTGTCATTGCAGGTGTGCTCTGCAGAGCCTAGAGGCAGGTCCCAGTCACTGCAGAGATATTGGAGTGGTGCATTATAAGGTGTGTCTTGCCTGCGTTCGTCACACAGGAAGATGCAAGCATTGTGTCACATGACCCCATGTCTTGCTTGCCAGTTCCCGTTCCGCCGGTGACTGTTATTGGATACTGTGCAAGACAGGCAGTATAGAAGCAGCAAGAGCCTCACATGTGATATCTGTACTCCCAGGGCTGACAGGTGCAGGTCATCTGTGCCAAAGCATTGTGTTTGACCAGATGCCTGTGGAATGACAGCAGAAGCATACACAACTGTTGAAGTGACACAGTCAGTCATTGTACAGTGGTATCGGGTCCGGATGAATGCATAATGCTCCCCAGGGCTTGGCCCACACCTTCAGGGCTACAAGACTGGTGAGCTATTGCATGTCCCTGCACACGTAGTCTGTGAAGTGGCATCTCAGGGCAGTCACACTAACATGGAGAATGACAGTCACATCGTACCTGGTGAGGTGTGGCATGGGCGCATAGGTTATGTTGCAGAACCAGTTACCCGACAGCAAGATGTAAGCGACTATCGCCTTGTGTAGCCTGCTGTGTGGAACTGCAGTTTGACCGCCTACAGAGTCACCTATGACTGGTGTGTTGTGTATGTTATAACAAACTATTGGCTGTATGTGATGGGCTCACAAGTCTGTGGGCTATAAGTTGGTGATGTTGTGTTCCGTGATGGGGGCTGCCTCTGGTGCCTACACAGAGTATGGAGAGGTGCTGCACGAGTTGTCCCCGTATGTGTGGACTGTGGTGGAGATCATGTGAGACTATGTGATGTGTGGGGTGTGTTGTGAATGTTACACATCCCAACATGACTGTCAGGTGCAGTCAGGGTTGGTGACAGCATTATCCCCAGCAGGGCTGCACACGTGCATCCCCCACAGGCTGTAGTGTCATATGTTGGGAGGCGGGCATTTAATGTGTACATGAGACAATTGCTCTATGGCCACATGTACGACATATCCATCATATAGACAGGCAATATTACTGGTACGTGACAGTTGGACATGCCTGTATATACAACCATGTCTCACAGGATATGTGAGTTACGTGTGTACAGCAGCTGTTGTACCGTAAGCAAGCTGGAAATTTTAGGACAGCCAGTGTAACTGTGGTAAACGGTGTGGAATGGGTGCTATAGAAATCAGTAGCTCATGACATGCTCACAAGTTCTGAACAAGTGCCTAGCATGAACATACAATACAGATAGGGTGTTGGATAATATCAACCCACAAGTGGTGACGACAGTCATAATGGGTGGCACCGCACTATAACCCTGCTGAGTATGGTGTGCATGTCCATGAACCATTATCACTGTAGATGTTAGCAGTACAGATGTACAAGACAGTACGGATGTTTGATTACAAATACCTTTGTATGTCACAGGAGTGTTCCACCAGTGGCCTGTTGATAGACTCACAACTACAAAAGGTGCGAGAGTGACATGTGCATATCACACCAGTGCCAGCTACAGTAGAACAGGGTTAATGTGTTGTACTCCACCCTCATTGTAGCCCATACCACACAGACAAATGTTAGACATCTGTGTATGTAAGAATGTGAATGGCCACGACCTATGAGCAATTGCTGTGTCAGTGTTGTGAACAACATACAGAATGGTCTGTGTGGGTGAGATGTGTGACATATGTGCACAGTCTGATGGATGATATCAGCATTGTCACCGCTAGGTGAACATCCCTGTACCCATTAACTATCACCTAGGCTGTGGTCAACATTATGGACACTGTGTAAGGGATGATGCCGTGCAGTACACTTCCCTGACCAGGTGACGTCTCCAGGCCCCGTAGGTAGTCATACGAGGTACCCATGTCATGACAGGGTGCCATCCATGAGCACGGAGATCATTGGACAGGCATATACAGCATCAGGGTGACCAATATTGGATCACATATCACCTGTAAGGGGTAATGGCCATGCGTGGATGGGCGATACTAGCCTTCACAATCCTCACCTCCACTATGCAGCATGCTGTCTACCTTGCATAAAGACATTTGCTGCACCATGATGATGGACATGCTACATGTCCATAACCTGATCTGAAAGACATATGACATGGACAGCCACCATACTAATACTAGGATCGCCACATGCTGCACAGATCCCTGTGTCATACATGTGAAATACTCCCACTATACCATGCAACCGTGTCCATCAAAGTTCCACGTGTCATCCCAGCCATACATGGTGTGATGGCCGCATGGTAGATGTAGTATCAACTGTCTGGATCAGTAATGTGGCACTGATGCACCTCACGGTGGCATAATGGCTGTCGGTTACAGCTAGGAAACCTTGCCCGTACATGCTATGGTTGATAACCATCCCTGCGAATGACGTCTGACTAGCCATTGTCCCATGTCTATCACATGTGCAACACAGGCGATCTGTGGCAGGATGTTGAACAGCTGTACAGTGCTGTGTGGATGTATGTGGCAAAATACATGCATGTACAGGTTTCCATGCATATGTGTACATTGTCACTGCTCAAGTCCAGTAAGGCTGTCTCTGTGTTGATATGTGACATATACACAGCATCAAGGTCAACAGCAATACAGTGGACACATCCAGGCATGTGCAGATAGGTAAGAATGCCAGTGCAGGCAAACAGACATGCTCACATCAAGACAGCATTCACATGGAGTATGAACAGTGTAATGAGGTGACACACATATATGGTGATGATATCCAATGCACAACGGGTGTTACATGTGTGTGACACAAACACGTCAGCCGTGTCAGTGTCATGGTGATTTGCAAAGATAACTGTGCAGATGTACTAGATGTCATAGAAATGTGTGTGCAGCTGCATCGCTGTACATCTCTGAAACTGTGACCTGTCACCTTCATTATGTCTTACAGATAATGCCTCGTACACGCTTTCCAACGTACAGCTGCCAGGAGGATGATGTCCTCATCCCGTACCTCCATGAGAACTATGGGGTATTTCAGCCATGTGCCACAGCATGCCCAGCAGCGGGACGACCTGTGGCAGGATCTGCGCAGGAGGGTGAATGATGTGAGTGGCCATAACCGCACCTAGTTGCAGGTGCGCAGACACTGCACAGACCTGATATGGCATGCAAAACAGCGTGCCACTGCAATCGCCAGGGAACAAGGTGGAACAGGTGGTGGGCCGCCAACCCAGCCCCCACTCACAAACACTGAGGAGTTACTGGCCAGTCTGGGGACACCCTCAGAACAGCATCCACAAACACTATCTGCCATCATGGAGGTTGGTGTCTCCCAACCAATGAGCCTGGAGTTTCCTGGTAAGTCAGTACTGCACATATGGCTACTATATCCCATTTACACGCATGTGTCACTGTACATTATGTAATGTAACAACATATGCATGGTATGTGGACACACATGCTGCATACTACAGTATGGTACCCTGTGCACACATGTGCATACTATATGCTATTGTACAGGCATATGTGTTAACATGCACAATGCACCCTGTGGCTGTCATACAGTCAGGGATAATGTTCATACTGCTGTGTCACCCCTATACAGGTACCTCTGGCGTGCCGCACAGACATGAGTCCATTGCAGGTGAGACTGTCATCAGTATCAGGCATGTAAAAGCATAGATCTATTCGCCATATGGCCAGTTAACACTTGTACACTTGATGTTCATTCCATTCACAATATATAGGTCGCATCACCCATCATTCACACAGGCCACCCATGTGCAATATATACAAACGAAATGATACACCAACATGAAACCAGAGTATTTTTCATCACTACATGTGTGGTCGGCTGTGCATACAGCAGTGGAGGTGTTCTAAAATGGAGGCATATGTACTATACATTGGAACAACACGTGTGGTATGCAAACAGTACCACACAGTGAGCTGTGATATGGGCAGCCCACAGGAGTCACCATTGTGTTATATGCCCCTGCAATGGGTGCACACATTGTGATGTGCCATCTGACATGTCCCAGACATGTAGTGTATTGGCTGCAATAATGTCACACTATCCCATAACCCATACCCCACATACAACCTGTTGTCTGCATAGCCCTGTGGATGGTGACATATCTGACATCTATGGGCGTATGTCATATGGGACAACACAGACATGTGTGATAGATGGCCATCACACACATTTGTCCAACACATGCTCACATGGCCATGGGTGATGGCCAGAGATACATAGCCACACAGTAGATGTGATGTGTATACACCCTGTTTCACATTGTCTACACATGGTCCAATTATAGCCTTAGTTGACTGATTATACAGTTGATGTGGTACACTGGACATCCTAACAGCCTGTGCACTGCCAGTGGAGGTGTCACTGACATCTGCATATAAGATGTGTTGAACATCACACCTGTGTCATAGCATGACAGTAGTCACCTCTACAGATCCACAGACATTGACACCACATCAGGCCACTGATACTGTACATTTCCCTTGCTGCTGTAGGACATCACCATTAGCTGAGCACCTTGTGTGTGTGGTACAGCAATGTCATGTTGGACATGGTGAATTGACAAGTCTGCTATGTGTGGACATGGTTGCCAGGCAGCTAAGACTCTGTAGTTGTTGTGCAGGGGTATCATCTGTAGGTCCCCCAGTGACCTTTCACATGGCACAGCATGGTTTGGTGTGTACACACCTCAGCATCGTGGGTCACAATCCACAGTTATGTCATGGGTATGCATGCAGTTATGGCTATGCAATGTGTACATATTATGCACTGTATAGCAATATAGACACCTCATGATGCCATACAATGGCACAGTGCTTGTACTTCACACTGTAGAGCAATGTAGACAGCTCACACTACCCTTCCATGCACATGCACATTTGCTAAACATGCATTTAATCTGTAGGGCATACAGACAGCACTGCAATGGGATGGCCATTACGATGCTGTACATGTCAGGACACCATTGTGTCAGACATGTATGCATGTTAATGCACACGTCAGCAGATTACATGTCAAGGTCACGTCAGCCATGTGTACTGTTATCCTGTTCTGATCCACATGGTGTATCACAAGGATGCATGCATACTACCATTATTGTGTGAACTGCATAGCTACTGATATGACACCTGCTTGCTGTATTGTGCACCCCAGGGGGTATGCTTACTAACACTATTAATGTCTGAGCTGCATGCCGTCAGCTGTATCACAGGCATGCTGCATGCCGTCTGTCAAATCACATGCATGGTGTATGTCTGTGTGTGTGTGTGTGTGTGTGTGTGTGTGTGTGTGTGTGTGTGTGTGTGTGTGTGTGTGTGTGTGTGTCTGTGTGTCTGTGTGTGTGTCTGTGTGTGTGTGTGTGTGTCTATGTGTGTCTGTGTGTGTGTGTATATCTGTGTGTGTGTCTGTGTGTGTGTATGTATGTGTGAGAGAGTGTGTGTATGTGTGTGTGTGTGTGTGTTTGTGTGTGTGTCTGTGTCTGTATGTGTGTATGTGTGTGTGTCTGTGTCTATTGTAATTTAGAGTCTTTCTTTGCATTCACAGGTGATGTAGGTGCGTTACCCTCCTGCGGTCCATATGATGTTAGTGTCCCCATGGATACTAGCAGTGATGAACATATGCATGAGGTACAGGCAGAGTTGTCAGGGGCTGAATCTGTGCCAATGGTTGCCATCCCAGCTATGTCCCCCTCTTCCCTGCACACAGTTCTGCTGCCAACACATACCGCATCATCAGTGGCCATAGAGGAAGGACAGTCAGCATCTGTTAGCGTGGAACAGGAACGTGTGGTGGCTACAGAAGGTGTGTCTCCACACCATGTTGTCAGTGTAATGTCTGCAGATGTGCCACACAGGCATGTGGCCAGTGCTGCTCATAGGAGGACCACTGGCAGACATGCACCTGCAGGACAGAGCACAGCAGCTGGTATCACCAGATGCATGTTCCAGACTGTAATGGCAGCACAGGCATGTGCTGAATGGCAGCACAGAGAAGGGCAGAGGCTGCAGAGGGCTGCTATCCGTACCCTAAATGACAACATCCAGGCATTGGCAAATGCTCAACAGCAGATTGCTGATGTTCTGGACAGGTGATTGGGTGACATGGTCGGAATCCTTGACCATGGCTTGGCAATCCGCGAGTGTGAGCTGTCTGTGCTGGAACATCTGGTAGGAGTGAGGCGTAGGCCACGTGGACATAGGCCAGCTACACCACCTAGTGCAGGTTGACATGAGCGTGCCACCTCACATGCTCGCTCCCATAGTGCCGGTAGCAGTAGCAGTGCAGCTAGTGCTGCACTGTCCACACCAGTACACAGCAGGACACGTGGACGTGGCCCTGGACGTTCCCAGTGGGGACACGGTTCCAGTGGACATGTGTCATCGGACAGTAGCCAATCTGTACCTCCGCGTGGTAGTGCCCGTGCAACCCCTGGCAGGCACAGGTCATGTGGCCATGGCCGGACACAGTAAGCTGTACAACCTGGTCTGTACAATCTGGAACTGTGTAAGCCTCACAAAAGGCAGAACTGTGTGTACACATACACGCACACACAAAACACATCTGTAGGGCACCACAACACCCACATGCATACTGTACAGACATGTCCATTCATATCACCGGCCCTTACCCACACACATGATGTCACCCATTGGTGCAGCCTATGCCCCTGGCACACAATATCACCCTGTGCACATGATGAAGCCTGTGCCGCATCCCTGTCATCCACACCATCTGTGGAGGGATATGCTCAAATGGTCTGATGCACAGGGTGAACAGAATAGTGAGATGTGTATATTACATTAGTTGTGTACGACCAGTGAGGGAAGTGTATATTACATTAGTTGTTTAAGAATGGTGAGAGATGTGTATTTTACATTGGTTGTGTACTGTTGACACGCACCAGACATACCATGAAGTACAGATGTAGCATGCATTGTTATATGTGCACAACCATGTAGTACAGGTGTAGCATGCATTGTTATATGTTCACAGTATGTGTCTCGGTAACAACAGTAATAGCATGTTGGTAATGATGCTCAGGTTCCCTCCTTATGGTCTACTTGCATGTGTCTGCAGGTAGCAGTGTTTGCAGTCTCCCATGTGTAACTGTGGAGTACTCACAGGCAGGTATGGCAATCTCAGCATGCTATACGTAGCCTCAACTGGACAGCTGGAAAGTCTAACATACCACAGATGTCCACACACATATACTGATCCAGCAGCCTGTGTGCAGTGTAATAGGTTACAGTGGCTAGAGACGTGACATCCATACCAGGTCACATCACAGGTATGTTGACATGGTGCAGGGGTTGTACACAGCAGTCTGGACAATGATAACGTTAGAGGCCACTTGATAGCATGAGGCCTCACTGTGTAGCAGTAATACCCTGTCACAGTACAGGAACATGCCCACACTCATGGGGTTGACAACACTATAACACGCACCCCATAGTGTTGAGGTGAGGACACTTGCCTATGTGGTCATCCCCTCACAGTACTGTGCACCCACATGATGCAACACAGAGAAGGGACATGTACAGGTAGCCAGTACGGCTGAGACCAATGGCATCAACAGGGTAGTTGACTGCATCACCATGAGGGGTTGGGATCCTGTGTGTTCCATATAGTAGCATACACCCACACTCCATGCACCAGGCAGCCATACATACACACACACACACACACACACACACACACACACACACACACACACACACACACACACACACACACACACTGTGGAGACCACAACTATCATACACATATGGATAGCTGATGTGTGTGATACACACACCACACCTGCCTATGTCATGCTTTCCACACTGCAGTATGTACAGATGTCTACAACAGTGTACAGGGGTGTGTTACAATTGTGATGTATTCCCCACCATATGTCACATATATGGTCACACATGCAAACACACATGACAGTACTGTGAATGATACACCTGCTATGTGATGATACATCTGACTGACATGCAGCAGTATTGGCCGCATTATGTGTACCAACGCTATGTCCAGCAATTGTGCTGCTATATGCACACAGGAGGATGTAAGTGTTACAGGTGTCAATTGACGTACAGTTGATAACACCTGACGACTGTGTAGGTATTATGTCTTACTTTCAGGTAACAGTAACATAGTGTACTGTTTGCACATGTAATGGTATGATGGCGTGTGACACACCTGTGAGCCATACCCAGCGAACATCCATCTACACAGGTGGGTCACCACTTTACGTACACATATCCATCCACACCTAATGTACATCCTACCGTACTGTCAGTATGTCACCATATACAGGTGTCAATGATGGGGCTGCATTGCAACTGCATGTTGCAGTTCGGCACAGATGAGTTACTTACATCAGCTACTGCCCATGCATGGCAGCTGCATGCACACTACAGTTTGTACATGTGTGTTGGTCCTACATACCTGTCATGTAGCCATGATTGTATGCATTGCAATCGGTGGACATGTGTGTTGATATACATAACACATGGACTGTTGTATGATATGATGCGTACCCAGCGAACATCCATCTACACAGTTGGGTCACCACTTTACGTACACATATCCATCCACACCTAATGTACATCCTACCGTACTGTCAGTATGCCACCATATACAGGTGTCAATGATGGGGCTGCATTGCAACTGCATGTTGCAGTCCGGCACAGATGAGTTACTTACATCAGCTACTGCCCATGCATGGCAGCTGCATGCACACTACAGTTTGTACATGTGTGTTGGTCCTACATACCTGTCATGTAGCCATGATTGTATGCATTGCAATCGGTGGACATGTGTGTTGACATACATAACACATGGACTGTTGTATAATATGATGCGTGTCATGGGTATCTAGTACAGAGGGAATGTGTACTCGGTCAACATTGCTACCTCATGTACTGTTGGCATTCAACAGCCATGGACCCACCTCCCATTTGCAGGCATGTGATTTCTGTAACCGCTTGTCCACACGGAGGACAGCAAAAGCTATGCTGTGTACCTATGTGTTGTGTGTGTGGTCCATGCACATATCCACTGCAATTACATGTATGACATATCTGAACATGTGTGTTCATTGGTGTACAGTGACAGTCATCTGTCACAGCTGTGTAAGACCCAGGGCCCCTGTTATGTGTAGAGCCGACCTGGTTATGTACAGTGGTATCATTGCAATGCATAACACATGATGGAACCCTGTCGGTACATGTGTAGTCTGCACGGTTGCTGTACACCTATGTACAGTCCACTGGTCATGTGTCACACTGTGTTGTGTTGATGTATTGCTGGTCCAATCACATGGTGGTGTCTGAGGGCTACATTGTAGACTGCGGTGTGTACCTCTGCGATCTGCACCTGAGACATCTGTGATGGCTCCTGAGTGTGTACTGGTCAATACATTTGAGTGGCCGTCATGTAAGTGGGGACAGTAATACCATACTGTGCCCTTCCATGTTTAGTAACCGTGTGCATGCAAGACGGCTCTTTGCAACTGCTGTGTGAGCATGCCCAGTACGCTGTTGTGTAGTTGGACACACAGTACATTCCAAACTGTGCCCTTACGTGTTTAGAATCCATGTGCATGCAAGACGGCCCTTTGCAACTGGTAAGTGTGTGAGCATGCCTAGTATGCCGTTGTGTAGATGGACATGCAGTACATTCCAAACGGACGTGTGATACTAAGTGTGTGGGCATGGCCAGTGACACCTTGTGCCTCTGTGTATGGGCATGGCCATTGACATTCTGTACAGCGATGGTGGACATCCAGGCAACAGATGTCCATTTACAATGTCACGACGGATGCCTACATTGAACACACTGGCTGACTGTCTTGCAGAGTGCACTGTCTGTGGCGCGTCCCGTATTTATGTAGTGTTGCTGTGGTGCTTCATAGATATTTAGTTGCCCCGATCACACCACTGCCGTGTGTTTGTCGACGTCTACCTTGGGACAGTAATATGCTTTCAGACTGCTCACTCTCTATACATTCCCTGTCGGCGTCCTTGCCTTTGTGGAAGATGTCACCCACCTAGAAGTATGCCTCTGGGAGTGTTGTGTTCCGTAGTCTCGGTAGCACATTCTGTAAATGCGTATTGCTGTAGTGTTATAAGGTAGTTAGGTGTATGTTCGATTCCCAGCTCTGCCAAGTGTGTGTGTGTGTGTGTGTGTGTGTGTGTGTGTGTGTGTGTGTGTGTGTGTGTGTGTGTGTCCATGTGTGCATGTTACCAGCTGCCTGGGGACACGGTAATGCTTTTAGATGCCTCACACCACATACATTCCCTATCGGTGTCTTTGCCTTTAAGGATGATGTCACCCACCTAGAAGTATTCCTCTGGGAGTGCTGTGTGCAGTAATCTTGGTAGCGTGTTATGTAAATGCATATTGCTGTAGTGTGATAAGGTAGTTAGGTGTATGTTCGACTCCCAGCTCTGCCAAGTGTGTGTGGGTGTTGCCAGCTGCCTGGGGACACGGTAATGCTTTTAGATGCCTCACACCACATACATTCCCTATCGGAGTCTTTGCCTTTAAGGATGATGTCACCCACCTGGAAGTATGCCTCTGGGAGTGCTGTGTTCATTAATCTCGGTAGTGCATTCTGTAAATGCGTATTGCTGTAGTGTGATAAGGTAGTTAGGTGTATGTTCGATTCCCAGCTCTGCCAAGTGTGTGTGTGTGTGTGTGTGTGTGTGTGTGTGTGTGTGTGTGTGTGTGTGTGTGTGTGTGTTACCAGCTGCCTGGGGACACAGTAATGCTTTTAGACGCCTCACACCACATACATTCCCTATCGGCATCTTTGCCTTTAAGGATGATGTCACCCACCTAGAAGTATGCCTCTGGGAGTGCTGTGTTCAGTAATCTTGGTAGTGCATTCTGTAAATGCATATTACTATAGTGTGATAAGGTAGTTAGGTGTATGGTTGACTCCCAGCTCTACCAAGTGTGTGTGCATGCATGTGCGTGTGTGTGTTACCAGCTATACTGCTCAGACAAGCTCCACGTGGGTTTACAGAGTGGTCCTAGCCACAAGGAACTCGAAAAAGCGACTACCTTCTGGATTTAAGTATCTTTGCTTTTTTTTTCACTGAAAATAGCTTCTGCTGCTTACTTTGAACTAGCCTGAACTGTTTTTTTTACTGATTACTGCATTTATTTTAAAATCTGCACTTAAAGTTACATTTAGTCGAATTTAGTTGAAAGTTTGCTTGTTTGTTTGTTTAATTGAACTGTGGTGGCTGCCCACTAAAGTGTGCTAGCCTGTGTAACTAATTTATCACTGTCTCTGCATTTTCTGTGTATTTCTACAAAAAAACCCCCAAAAAAACAAAAGAATAATCCTTGTTTTCCCGCCTTTCTCGACTAGTTTAGACCAGTATACAGGCATTGCTGTATTCTGGGCTGTGGTGTAGTTCCTGTGTTGTCCATTACCTTACTTGGATAGAAGTAAGTTTCTTTGCTCACCAGTGGGAGTGGGGTGCCTTGAGCAGCCTACCTGTCCTTGGGGGAAGTGACCTCAGCACAAGAAGCTGTTAGTAATTGGTTGCTTGAGACCATTCCTAGCTCTTTTGTAGTTCTCTGCTTAAAATCCGCCTCTGGGCATTTTTTTCTGGCTATACTGCTCAGACAAGCTCCACATGGGTTTACAGAGTGGTCCTAGCAGCAAGGAACTCGAAAAAGCGACTACCTTCTGGATTTAAGTATGTTTGCTTTTTTTTCACTGAAAATCACTTCTGCTGCTTACTTTGAACTAGCCTGAACTGTTTTTTTACTGATTACTGCATTTATTTTAAAATCTGCACTTAAAGTTACATTTAGTCGAATTTAGTTGAAAGTTTGCTTGTTTGTTTGTTTAATTGAACTGTGGAGGCTGCCCACTAAAGTGTGCTAGCCTGTGTAACTAATTTATCACTGTCTCTGCATTTTCTTTGTATTTCTACAAAAAAAACAAAAAAAAATCCTTGTTTTCCCGCCTTTCTCGACTAGTTTAGACCAGTATACAGGCATTGCTGTATTCTGGGCTGTGGTGTAGCTCCTGTGTTGTCCATTACCTTACTTGGATAGAAGGAAGTTTCATTGCTCACTAGTGGGAGTGGGGAACCTTGAGCAGCCTACCTGTCCTTGGGGGAAGTGACCTCAGCACAAGAAGCTGTTAGTAATTGGTTGTTTGGGACCATTCCTAGCTCTTTTGTAGTTCTCTGCTTAAAATCTGCCTCTGGGCATTTTTTTCTGGCTATACTGCTCAGACAAGCTCCACGTGGGTTTACAGAGTGGTCCTAGCAGCAAGGAACTCAAAAAAGCGACTACCTTCTGGATTTAAGTATCTTTGCTTTTTTTTCACTGAAAATAGCTTCTGCTTACTTTGAACTAGCCTGAACTGTTTTTTTTTACTGATTACTGCATTTATTTTAAAATCTGCACTTAAAGTTACATTTAGTCGAATTTAGTCGAAAGTTTGCTTGTTTGTTTGTTTAATTGAACTGTGGAGGCTGCCCACTAAAGTGTGCTAGCCTGTGTAACTAATTTATCACTGTGTCTGCATTTTCTGTGTATTTCTACAAAAAAAACAAAAAATAATCCTTGTTTTCCTGCTTTTCTCGACTAGTTTAGACCAGTATACAGGCATTGCTGTATTCTGGGCTGTGGTGTAGTTCCTGTGTTGTCCATTACCTTACTTGGATAGAAGGAAGTTTCTTTGCTCACCAGTGGGAGTGGGGTGCCTTGAGCAGCCTACCTGTCCTTGGGGTAAGTGACCTCAGCACAAGAAGCTGTTAGTAATTGGTTGTTTGGGACCATTCCTAGCTCTTTTGTAGTTCACTGCTTAAAATCCACGTTTGCACGGCTTTGCGCGGTCGTGCGCATAGTGCAGCGCCGGTTAAACAAGGTTAAACTTTTTCTGGCTCCGCCAAGTCTGCTCTTCAATTTTTCCCTTAGAACTGTTCTACTTGCAATCTAAACAGCCTATACTCTATCTGAAAAGCACAGCACTTGCTCCTAAAGCATTTTGTATACAGGTAAAGCACTCTTAAACAAACTAAAGTAATTCATTCACCTAAATTCTGTTGAGTGCACATTTCCCTATAGGTCATTTCTGACTCAGTTACACAGCAATCTTTTTCACTATTTCTAGCATGTCGAAGGGTCAGTTGCTGGCATCCTCTCCTGTTCAGCTGGTGAATCTGGGAATCTTGAGGCAATGTTACAATTGCCTCATGTACACAGACAACCCTCTCCTCCTCCCAACAAATACAAATATATGCGAGAGATGCAACTATATAGCCTAACTGGAGGCTGAGCTCTCTCAATTCAGTACTGGCAAGACCAGTCAGGAGGAGAAGGTAACCACGCACACCACAAACCCCCGTCTCACATAGAACTATCACAACTGCAAACCAAACACATAAACACACAAAAACATACTCAGAGGCACTGATTAAAAATCTACCAAAACAACAGAGGCCTCCAAAGCAGACACCCAAGCAACCACCACCTCAAGACATAGCACATGCAACACATAGTTCACAAAGTCAGTGTGCTAAACAGTCACAGCCCTTAAGGCCAAACAACATGCCAGACACACTTGTAATAGGTGACTCCATAGTCAGGCACACTGACGTCCCGCTCACCAGACTGAACAAGGAGAGGGTCACAGTAAGCTGCCTGTCAGGAGCTAGAATCCGCCACATAACACAAGCACTCAGGTCACTCCACAGCAAGTACAAATATGACTCAGTCATTGTACATGCCGGTGTGAACGACCGGAAACATACCTCCCTGGACTACATGAAAAGAGACATAGAGGAGCTCTCTGATTATATAGCCCAGGCTGGTATGACCCTGACCCTGAGCAGCATCTTACCCTCACCAAGAATGATGCCACAGTACAAAGACAAAATGATCAGTTTTAACAATTGGCTTAATTACTGGTGTCATTCTAAGGGGATCCAATGTCTGTCTCCTTGGGATGACATGCTTGACAAGCCATGCTGCTTCGCAAGGGATGGCTTGCACCTGTCACCCCTGGGCTTCCGGATATTGGCCAAGGCTCTTGCCACCCCCATAGTGCCTTTTTTAGGCAAGGCTCAAATGACAAGCCTACCTCCCTAGAAAACACAAGTGGAAAAAAACTAAGGGTAATGCTGCTCAATGCCAGAAGTCTAAACCTCAAGATGCATGCCCTCAAAGCCCTCCTCAGTATGGAGAACAGCGATGTCTGTGCAGTGACTGAAACCTGGTTCAAGGCTCCTGAGAGCACCCCAGCACTATCAGGTTTTACCTCATATCATGCTTTCCGGCCCCAAAACTTGGACCGAACCACAAAAGGAGGGGGAGTATCCATTTTCATCTAAGATACCCACACCTCCAGGTTAGTGGTAATGAACGAAGCATCGGAGACTATCCAGGTGCAACTAACCATAGGCAAAACTGCCTTACAGTTTGTAGCATGCTACAGACCACCCTCTCAAACTCAGAAACCCCACACAGCCTTCCTGAAGACACTGGAGAGTATGAATGTCTCTCCAAATACCATCATTTTAGGAGACTTCAACTACCCAAACATAGACTGGGAACATTACTCAAGCCCCAACACCCTAGCCCAAAGGTTCCTAGAATTCATATACTCAAATGCAATGGAACAACTAGTCACCATTCCCACAAGAGGAGACAATATACTAGACCTGATCATCACAAACATGGGGACAAAATGCTCCACACCGGAAGTACATCCCTCTTTGGTAAGATCAGACCATAAATTAATCTCACTGGAAATCCACATCCCGCCCCCACCCCCTGCACAAAAGACCACAGTGAAGAACTTCTCAAAAGCAAACTTCACACTTCTTAAGACTGAAGTGGTATCTTTCAAGGCCCCTGGGCCAGTGGAAACCACAACCCACACTGCTGAATCCTTTGCAAATGCCTTCTATGGGCAACTTCAAGAATGCATGGATCATGCAATCCCAAATAAAACCAAGACCCATTCTCCCAAAGGCAGGTGCCCGGTCTGGTGGACCCCAGCCATAAACAAACTTTACAACAGGAGGAGAAAGCTACTACATGACAGAGCAAAATCCCTAAAAGGGAAGGCATCTCTGATCAGTACTAGCAAAAAACTATGATCACTCATAAAATCATCCAAGGCCAACTTTGAGAGGAAAAATCGCAAAAGACACAAAAGACAATCACAAGGCCTTCTTTAGCTATGTTAGAAACCTGTGTGGAAACTCCCAGATATGCTCAGAGTTAGTCCAAAATGACACAAAATACACTGAACCCACTGACATTGCCAACATACTGGCAGACAGGTTCAGTGCAAATTTCTCCTCCCCCTCCCCCCAAAAGGAGAAATAACTATCCCAGCAGAGTGTAGCCTTCCTAACATCTCAGATGCCCAGGTGAGAGCCGCCCTCTCTAAAGCTAAAAACACAGCATCAATGGGACTGGATGGTGTCCCGGGCTGTGTGCTACATGAACTCCAAGAGGAACTAAACCCACACACAAGGCTGCTGTTTAATCTTAGCCTTACTACAGGATACGTACCCAAAGAGTGGCGTACTGCAACAGTGATCCCACTTCACAAAGGCGGTGCTTCTACGGACCCTGGAAATTACAGCCCCATAAGCTTGACGAGCCTGGTCTGCAAAGCTATGGAGAGGATCATTATGGAACTCATAAACAAAGACATTGGGGACCTACAGACATTGGATCCTACCCAATTTGGCTTTGTCAAGGGCAGATCCTGCCTTTTGAACTTGGTCGACTTTTTTGAAACAGTCACTAAGGCCATTGATGAGGGTAAGGCAGTTCACACAGCCTACCTTGACCTTGCAAAAGCCTTTGACACAATACCCCACGCGGACATCATAGACAGACTCACCAGCTTAAATGTAAATCCATATGTCACAAGATGGGTTGCAAACTGGCTCAAGGACAGAACCCACAGGGTCAGAGTTGCTGGAGCTATGTCAGACTCTAAGCCAGTCACAAGCGGTGTCCCACAGGGCTCAGTCCTGGGACCCCTCTTGTTCGGCATTTATTTTTCCGAGGTACAGGCAAACATAGGAGGATTGTGGCTGACAAAGTTCGCAGATGACTGCAAACTGGGCGCCATAATTGATACTCCAGTGGACACAAACATCCTTCAGAGAGGCCTCATAGAAATGGATAATTGGTGCCAGAGCCATGGCCTTAAGCTGAATGCCA
Organism: Protopterus annectens; assembly: GCF_019279795.1. Classification (NCBI taxonomy): domain Eukaryota; kingdom Metazoa; phylum Chordata; order Ceratodontiformes; family Protopteridae; genus Protopterus; species Protopterus annectens. The sequence continues at coordinate 232,537,047 of NC_056734.1, read as the reverse complement.
AAAAATGTATAGTCATACCCTTTGGGAAAAACAAGGTACCGGCAAATTACCACATAGGCGGTAATCCATTAAGTATGGAAGAGGTAATCAGGGACCTAGGGACCCAGGTTGACAGTAACCTCTCATTTGACACTCACATTGCCAAAGTGGTTAGGAAGACCTTCTATATTGCCCACCTTATCATGAAGGGTTTCACATCTAGATCAAGAGAGGTCATTGTGCCCCTGTACTCTTCTCTTATCAGGCCAATGATTGAGTACAATGCCCCATTTAGGATGTATCTCACCCGACACCTGCAGCAGTTGGAAAGACCCCAAAAGTTCCTCACCAAGAGGATAAAGGGTCTTAAACATATGTCATATGCTGCCCGACTGAAAAAACTCCAGCTCTATTCAGTCGCACAGTCAGAGGTGATCTGTGCCTGACGTACAAGGCCATGTCCAATCCTGAATTAATGGACATGCTCCACCTCAGAAAATCCAAATCCATCAGAGCCATGAGAACAAGTGACTTAAACCTCAACACAGAAATAAATAGAACGTGCTGGAGGGACAGATTCATAACCCAGAGGCTCCCTACACTCTGGAACAGAATCCCAGTCCATGTTAGGCAGAGCCCCTCACTGACTCTAGTCAAGAGAAATCTCGACAAGTGGATGGGAGATCGTAGGTTTACCCCGGGGGTCATCTCTGTGTCACTACTAGACAGAGGCATAGTAAACTAAACCCTAAAAGGGCGTAGTATTCTCATCCTAAGGGGTGGTGTAAGCCACATACACTCTGGCTAGGCTTATAAATGCCCTAGGGCAGATAGCCTAGTACGAACCTATGAACCTATGAACCTATACCTGCAGTCAATACAGAAATGACTACTTCAGTGCTTTTCATACCTCCAGAGTTTTCTTGTAGTAGTATAGTCGATAATACTGTTTCCTATCACATGTATCTGTTTCTGATACAAGATTTATCATTGTATTACACCACTACACACAAGAAGAAATCACAGGCCAGATGCCATTACATTCCTTTTGCAGGACACACCCGCCAAGTGTTGTGTTCCTCACAAAAGCCAACAGGTGCTAATCAAAACATATTATGCTATCATCTACCTTATGTGTTCGCCGATATTTGCGATGTCTGTCAGTGGCAGAACTCACATGCGAGTGTGGGAGACTGGTCACTGTATTGGGGACACTGCATAACACCCTGAGGGACACTATTAACCTTCCACATTGACTATCACAGGGCATATGTATTCATTCACATTTATCGAGGTACATGCTTTTGACTTGTACATGTTTTGTCATTTGTCATCCCATCTTTCTTCACACCTATCCACCTGATATCACTAGTTCTGTACATTTATTTAGAACAGGGTTACCTTCATACCTCTCAACTGTACACATGTTGGTTAAATGTCCTGAACTTAGACTTATAATGTTGTTTCTTTTTTGCTATTATTGTGCCTTTCTGGTAAATTAGTGGCAGGTCATTAAGGACTGTGAGGTGAGATAATAATGACAGACATTAGTAGTTTAAAACTGATAACCCTCAAAACATTCATACTAATGAATTATCCATTATTCTATCAACGCTCTAACTTTGTCAGAGGAATATTTAACATAGCCCCTATTTGTACTTATTTAAATATGCCTTTGTCCAGCTGTCTTATTCTGAAAGGTTGAGAGGTATGGTTACCATCTTATTTGTATGCATGTATGTCCATGATAATCACTTACATGACACTGATATAAGTCCCTACATCTTCCCACAATGGTTTACACAATATCCAGTAGATGGGTTCTTCATGTTTGGAAGGTATAGGCGTGTGCTATACCCACATAGGAATATTAATCACTCCCATGGGGCGGACCTAATAAATCTGTGCCAAACAACACCTGTGAACCTAGGCCCATTCTTGCATACCCATGATTGTCATACCTGACACCCCTCCACAGTAGTCATAAGACATATTTAATGTGAGCAATAATAAAGTATGAAGATACATCTAAGCACTGTCCACTCTCCGCGTATCGGGACATATGTCATAAATTCTGTCAACCAATGTGTTATTACCCTTGCACAAGCTACTGTTGCATGTACAGCTATATTGTAGCTGCCGTTGTGACTTCCTTAGCATTGATAATTACTGGCCATTGCTGCTAGACAACACTTTTTGGAGTCCTGCAAAAGACACCTATATCCATGTTTAAAATAGTAGAACTTGCAGATTTGCCACACTGGTACTTTCCGGGCAATGGTTTGGAAAGCAGCAGTGTATTTACCTTTCTTGCATGTCTGTATGTTTATCCATAATAGCTATGACATGTAGCCTTTTTATGTACATGTGTTATATCTACAAGGACAAATGTTTATGTTTGTTATGTATATATCGATTAATGTAATTGTGTGTGTGTGTGTGTGTGTGTAAATATATATATGTATATATATATATATATATATATATATATATATATATATATATTTATATATATATATATATATATATATATATATATATATATATATATATATATATATATATATATATATATATATATATATATATATATATATATGTCTGTACATTCTTTATTTCATATATTTATTTAATTTAAGTCTGTGGATATATATCTATACACAAATATATATATCCATATATAGATATATAAATAAACGTGTAGAGAACAGCATTCATTTGCTATGCTGTGAACAGATTACACATGCGCAGGAGCACTTGTATATCCTTATTGTGGGTTATATATGTTTACTAAGTCTTTGTGTTTATGTGGGCTTTCTTAATTGTGATGGTACCAGTGCAATATCTGTAATCTGGTTAACGGACATATGCGAAACACACGTTCACCTTTACATATTTAAATGTCTTTACAGCACACATGCATTCATTAACTCATATCTGCTGAAGTCGTAGTTGACCCGGGACTGCATTCACGTTGGCTGGATGCTGTCACCACTAAACTATTGGTGTTATGACTCATTTATATGCATACCCATAGTACATAGCTACATTAACATACGCCTCACCACTTCACTTACAACACAGGCATCCATTCTCCTGCTGGGAAAAACGTGGTACTACATATAACTCATTCCCTATTCCTTACTGCTTTGGACCCAAGTTGCATATTTAATCACTCCACGGATATGCAGAACACCAAGGCATATAGTCCTGGCCCATACAAGTCGTTGATTGTCAGGGTGTTCCTTTGGTGATCTGGGTTTAGGCATGTCCGTCTGGTGAACAAAACTGCCCTGACCGAGTTCAAATGTCAGACGAAGCACATGGACAGCATTTGTCCATTTTATAGAGGTTTACCTGTGTTTACAGACACAGGTCTTTCGGCACCTGTCAGCAGCTTTTTATGTTGGCAGTACATAATATGGGTGGGGGTGGTTACAAAACATAATCCACGGTGAGGGGTGTTCCCATTCACATTTGACTATTTCCTGTTTGCATTCATACGAGGATTATTATTTTGGACATGAATTAACTACAGATGTGCAGTGGTACAGTAAACAAATGTGAAGGTTTGTTACTATAAATATGTACGGACCTCTGTAATACACTGTTGTTTTCTGGCAAATCAGTAGCTAGTCATTAAAGACTGAAGTCAGAACATAATGACAGACACTTGAGTTTCAGACGTCATACACTTCAGGAAATTAATGCCAATGTACAGACTGTTATTCTATCAACTTTCTCAATTTCTTTACAAATTGTCCATACTTTTGGGCCTTTGTCCCACTTTTATTCATGGCTTTGTCCAGATATCCTGCTCTCAGAGGCTGACAGGTATACCTTTATTCACGGCTTTGTCCAGATATCTTGCTGTCAGAGGTTGACAGGTATGGTCAGTCACACCTACACACACATTAAGTGTCCCTCACACAGTAGATCAGGGTTATCCTGTTTACGTCAGTGCCTTCATCACCCTTATACCATTTGCCACTATGCGAATGTGTGCAATATATTTCCGCTTATTCGTGTCGGGACATGTGCGTCACGGGCAAGTATTTGATCCTGGGCAGTAGGTTATGCATGAGCACTTAGGGCTGGACAGTGTTGTACACCTCTAATGCACATTCCAACTTCTATCCAGATATCTACAGGACTGGACTTCTTGTCTTCTGTTCTAATGTTTACACAAGTTACGTATCCCATGAGGGATATCCAAGAATTGTACTGGTCCACAACAAGAGGTATACCGAACATCGTTTTGGAGTTACGAAAATGTGCTGAGGTCGTGTGCAATCCTGCAACCACATAGAGTGACACTACCTACTACATATGCGTAGTGGTCACTACGTGTAGCTGTGGCTGCACCACACCAGTGGGCCTAGTACAGCTGGATTTGGTGGACGTTCAGGGATGGGAGTGGGTTGTGTGATGTGGAGGGGATGCTGCGTAGTCCATTATGCATCCAGGTGTGTTGCATCTGTTATGGCCAGTTCCATCCAGGTGTGTTGCATGTGTTATGGCCAGTTCCATCAGGACCAATATGTGGGTATATGCCGGTGACATATCTATACATTTGTATCGCACATTTCAATATTCATCTGTTTGTGGGATTGTGTTCTACAGTATGGCCTGCCTGGTTGTATTGTAGATGTTTATACATGTGTTTGTGTTTCTTTCAGCTTCACCCGCTGCTCCCTCATACACCTCCGGTTCACCTAGTCTGCATACGACACAGTATCGCCTTGGAGGATTATACCATTGCCCATCCACCCCACACACACAGATTCCTCACACCCCATACATCTGTGCTTTGGTTGTTGGCCCATGACACGGCCAGAGTGACACATTGAATACCCTACATGTGTCTGGTACCTGTATGGTTGTGTGGACTACCCTGCCATGTTTGCTTTCCACATGCTATACCTCAAGCACATAGGTACATGCCCATACTTCTCTTTCATTACATGTTTGGTATACTCGGGTACTACCCGTTCGACTGTCACACATCCTGACAAGTTCGGCTTGTACCGCTGACTTCCGGATTTTGGCGGCTTGTTGTACTCATTGGTAGGATGCCACCTTTTCCTATGTCCAGGATGGGATATATTCCGTACACATATCTGACTGTAGTGGACAACACCTCCCAACAGTCGACAGTAGGGTTGCCACCTTTTCAATTGGCCAAAGTGGGACATTTTTGGTACACACATCGCATTTTACAGGCCGACACATACCCATGGCAGTACACAGGATAGAACTTAGACGTCTTGCCTATATAAAAGCTTATTCTTGCAGTTCAGTTAGTTGCTTATTCTGTTTCTTATAACATTTGTGTAATTTAGATACAGAGAACCTGTTTAATGCAACTATTACATAACATATAGGGAATAATTTTGTCCTATAATCTCAGGACATTTGCCATTGTTACATGTTTTTGTCGGGACACAACTGCCCAAAGAGGGGCTGTCACTCGCAAAGTGGGAAAGGTGGTAATCCTAGTCGACAGTACGGATAATACTGTTCCTTTCAGCCTAGATGTGTCCTTATTGTTGTGGCTGTTTGCATGCTCCTTCTGTTTCGCTTACATGCTTATTCTATTTCCTATCACATTTGGTATGTGAAATACGGACATACCTTTTGTATGTGACTATTACATGCCTTGTGGGATATAATTCGGATGTACAGTTGCTACATATCTACATTTCTCATGTATTTTGTTATGGACACATCTGCCCAGCTGTGTACCCTCCCTCACATTATGGGTCAGCTGGTGACCCTCACCATTGGGCTGGACGTACCTACTGGTGGATCACTAACATATGATGCGTTTCACTTCCACTTGGTATGGCTATCTACACTGCGTTGGACTACGGCCACACGGTCTTCCATGTCATTTGTTCGCGGGATAGGGGCCCATTATTCCCTACCGTGGATTTCTGTTTGCTTCGTCACTTTGTGTTCGCAGGTACTTTCTTGCATGCTTTGCATACGTTTCAGTCTCCAGGGACACTGACGTGGTTACTATCTTGCAAACTGTTATATGCCAGCATTTTAGGTTGCACATCGATAGCTGCCGTTTCCACGCCTCCATGCAGCACTTCGACAAGCCCTATGCACTCTCGCTCCTTTCCTGTGCATGTGGCTGTGTCGGCAGCGCACCTTCATTCCTATGCATTTGGTGCTACTGCACCATCCTCACGCTGCACGGTTGGCGCAAGCCTAATGCCGGCCTTGCGCCGAGCTTCATGAATCCTGGGCAACAACTTTATGTGAAATCTGTGCTGCTGACTTTTCAGAATATCGAAGGAAAAAGTGAACATTGACATTTCTAACTGCTCCACTCCTAAAAAACAAGTGCTAACATGAGTGAAAAAGGGGGCGAGATTTTGCGGTCAGGAATATCGTTGCTCGAATTTTTCAGCAGTTGGAGTTCGAAGTTCGAGTAAGTGTTGTCAACAATGTACAATCAACATTTTGATAGTAAACCATATAAATATATTATTTATATATGTGTGTATATATATATATATATATATATATATATATATATATATATATATATATAGATCAGTGTGTGTATATGTGTGTGTGTGTGTGTGTGTGTGTGTGTGTGTGTGTGTGTGTGTGTGTGTGTGTGTGTGTGTGTGTGTATGTGTGTTTGTGTGTGTGTCTCTATTTATGTCTATCAACAGATAGACAGAATTTGGAATGCTGGCTGTTAGGATCTCTTGTACCATTCTGAATCTACAGAATGTTGATCAGTTTTTCAGTTGTGGAACTTGTGAAGATAGAGAGAGATAGCTGATGCTGTTTAGTCATCAGGTTAGATTCTGTTGGTATGGTAGATAGTAGATCATGGGTGGAGGTTATAGGTAAATCCATAATGGAAGGCTCAGAAATATACAAAGCAAAGTAATACTGCCAGCAGGTATTACTTGTAATGATCAATGTGCAGAAGAAAATTTTACCTTCAGTTGTTGGATGAGTGAGAGACAGTGAAAGTACAAGACTAGTGGATGAAGATACATCCCCCCTGAATTATATGTATAAGTTAAAGACAATGTTGGGCAATCTTAAAATTCTGCAGGAATTTTATGAAAACACATATAAAAATAGTGGAAAAAGAGGGAAATGTGGCTTCAAGAAAGCAATTGGAGGAGCAGCTACACAAGAATAAAAGAAGGCATTACCCAGTGGATCAAGGACAAAAGTGGTAAAAGGGAACCAGTCCAGTGAGAAGTCAAACAACAGTTGCTAGCGGGTAGTTTCTTTTGGGTCGAATGGGCTAGATAAAATGTTGTCTACAGGATACTGCTTGTGTGTTACTCTTCTCTCTGTCTAATCAATTACCTGTGCATCACCTCCTGATGTTTGAGGGAGCCTAGAAGAAGGAAGATTTTTTTGTGTGAACTGGTTGGCACTGGAAATCAGTGATGCATGTGAGTGGAGAAAACAATGTGGATAGTGTGCTGCAGCACAAAAAAATAATAAAAAGATGGCTGATTATTGGAGACTGGCTAGATGAACAACAACTGAAGGTAAAATGGTTGTGGAGTGAGGATTTGGAAATGATGACTAATGATGTTTTGAATGGTCTTTTAAACACTTTCTCTAGGATTCAATAAACTCAATGTAGGCTCCATGTGAGGCCTACACAGAGTTTACATGTTTGCATGGTGGTGTGAGGCGATTGGCAGTGCACAATACATATTGATGCACTCGGCACATCTCAGCTAGATTTCATGGTTAGCAATAGTGTTGCTGGCCAGAAAACTGTGTAAGCAAATGCTGATACAATTCTGTTTAGAGTACCTACAGTCCACAGATTTGTGCGGAATGCCAAAATGATTACCCGAGCATCACAGATAGCTGTCAATCTGATAGTGCAACACATCTGCATAAGGACCAACATAATGCAGGGACATTTAACCAGAAATAGGGACATATTTGCCATAGATAACACATAGAAATCTGCTAGAATGAAACTCAAATATACATCTCAACCTCTTAGAACAAGAAATCTGGACAAAACCATATATAGTGGGGGACAAAGGTCCAAAAATAGGGACAGATTTTTAAAACTCTTCTTCAAACTTAGAAAGTGGATAGAATAATAGATCGTACAGTAGCATGAACTCTATGAAGACATGAAGTTTGAAACTCAAATGTCTGTCATCAGTTTCTGACTTCAGTCCACAGTGATATGCCAATGATTTGCCAGAAAACAAAAATGTTTTGGAGAAAGATCACAAATATGAGACAAAAACTGGGCATTCTACACATATCAGGACAGTTGAGAGGTATGCACTCAAATGTACCTAATATTGACTCATATCAGTCCAGAGATCATCCTAGTGATATGGCAGAAAGCCACAAATTTGTTACAGAAAACATCTGAACATCTGTGGAATATCTGGACAGTTGAGAAGTATGAATGTGAAGTATAGGGTCCAAACACAGTACAAGACAGTGTACCTAGAGTGCAGAGGATTGTGATTTCCCATTCCTGAAATTCTGGACTGAAGTTTTGTTAATGATCTGTAAATGGACATGAACTACCCTGTAAAATTATCACTCAGAGGAAGTTTGTATTGAATAGGGACACACAGATGAATTGTAGGAATGAACACAGGAAAAGGGGACAGGTGAAACTCCCTCATGTACAGCAAAGAGGGCATGTCAGTGAAAGATGGTGGTAGCAGCAACACCAATCACATATCTGTATGGTACAATATGTACTGTACACTGAAAATGTATTTTATGTGACTGTCACACAAGGTGACATAACAATTGAGAGGATGTCTGTGTGAGATAAGCATCCTTACATTAATAATGCAGAGTATATCTATCAGGGATCTGACATACAATTGGGGTAGGTTGCATATTGTGAAACTGTGCAAACTGATATGACTGAATATGAGTGTACTCTCAGCAGAGGCCTCCAGCAAGGTGGCCACATGTAAAGGCTTATGGAAAACATTATAAGAACCAACCACAATCATGGACAATATCAGAGTAATACCACCAGTAATCCCATGCCTCTGAAATAACATATTTGAAGTAGAGTGATAAGAAATGGGTCTGCACATACACACTTGAACAACTATTATGATACATCCACACTCTATGATGGTAGCCACACACATTGTTTTGCCACTGTAACATCTGCTGAAGGTGTGGGGAGGGACACAGCTATACCTGTATGTGACAGTATGGGCAATACAGGCTAGCTGCCTTGTGTGCATGGCACATATATATATATATATATATATATATATATATATATATATATATATAGAGAGAGAGAGAGAGAGAGCACGATCCACGATGTCACTAATGATATAAATGCCATTAATGATGTCAAACACCTTTGTATGTAGTGTGTGCATAAGCAGAACAGGTAGCTCACATGGACCTGGTGTAACAACTTGATTGGTGTTCCTCACCATCAGACAGTCGTGTATTCCACAGAAAGGATACCTTGGTATGGTCAATAAGCTGTGTAACAGCGCACATTGACAAAGGTGGTACACTTCAGTTACATATCACAGGAAGATGTGTAAGAAGGTACACGAAGAAAGGTGCATTGTATGCATTTATTGGTGTGATGAAGGCTGGGAACCAGGAAGGTATTATGGCCTCTGATGTGCGTGTCCTTCACATACCCAGTAGTTGTGTTACATTCAAGGGAGTAGTCAGCACTGTGACCACATGCTGGTGTATGTACCACTTAACTTCGATCCCAGGACATGGGTCACATGCCTATTCGTCTGATTATAGGGTGCTATGCCAACATTATACTTGGGTGGTATGCTTGATTCTTGAATCAACAAATTCCCCTTATGTGTCTTGTCAATGCAGGTGCTGTCATGGCTGTGGCAGCAGTTTCTGATATGTGTGGATACTGTCTGTATTATTCTAATGTCATAGTTGGTGTCAATGATTGCCCCAGTCTGTAGTTCTTCAGGCAGCTGTTTGGACACAGCATATGTATGTCATCTGTGATGTCCATTACTTAACTAATGGGCAGGAAAGGGCCTATCAGACAGCCCTGATATACAAACCTGATCACTGGACCTGAGATATAGGTCACATCACACGTTTCAACATATTGAGATGCCACATATGGAATACACTGGTCTACCCATTTGATGATGTAGTTGTTTATGGCCCCATATGATAGTGTTGATTGAATACCTCAATGTGGATTTTTGTCAAATGCATTGATTTGGTAAAGTTCCAGAAGACGATACTCTTGTCATCATGCATGCCCTAGATGAGCTCTTTGAGGAGATCTATCAGATGTAGCAGACATGATGCAGCATTAATAACTTAAAAAGCTCTGTTGCACACATCTAGAATATCACTAGTACACATGTAGAAGAGGTCCATGATGACATGTTGGTCTACCTCACAGTCAAGGAGAGTCAGGATGTCTGTATACATGCTTGCATCAGGTGCTGTACCCCCAACTCAGGTGGATGCATGTTGATGTACAGCCTTGTATAGGAATATAGCCCATATGGATGGCGTGTTGAAGTCTCTATTCAACCATATTAGGAAGGTGTATGTGCTGATTCACACTGTATGTGATCTGTGAAGTTGTCACAACCCATTGATTCCATATGATAGGTCTGGATGAAGGTAAGACAGTGCATACTGCCTATCTTGATTTGGCCTAGGGTTTTGACACAACCTCTCATGCAGATATCATTGACACACCCTCCAGCTGGGTAGTAACCCTTACATCAGTTGATGGGTAACTAATTGGCTCACCGACAGAACACATACTATGAAAGTTGGTGAATCAACCTGTACCAGTAAAGCTGCAAACACTGGCAAAACCCAGGGATCTATGCTTGGCCTTTCACTGTTTGGACTGCATTTCTCAACAGTTCAGGTGAAAGTGTATGGCCTTTGGCTTACCAGGTTTGCTTATTCTTTCATATTGAGTGCAATAACTGAGTCCACCAATGATGATAACATAGTACAGGAGGAGCTAACTCAGACAACTGAATGGTGACAAAGGGACATAATCTACAAATAAATGCAGAAATGTGTGTTTGCTATCTTGCCCATCTGATAAGTAGAATTCCATGTTAAGCACAACATTGACAACAGTCCTGCTATTCAGAAACCCAGTGATGCAAGCACTGGGAACACATGTAGATAGGAATCTGAAGTTTGACCACCACTTGTCCACACTGGTATTGAAAGCTTATGTTGTGCACATCATAAGTCACACCATCATATTGAGATCTTAGGACTGTACAACAGCGCTGCAGTCAAACCTCATCAGAACACTAATAGAATATAATGCTCTATTTTGCATGTACCTCAACAGATGCACACAGAACCTCGAGAGACCACACGGCTTTCTCAGCAAGATAACAAAGGGCCTTCAAAACATGTCATGATGTATGTTGATAGATTAAAAGTCATGTCACTGTAGTCTTTATTGTATAGGATGAAGTAACCTCTACCTGGCCTCCAGGCCATTTTCTGAGTCTGCCCTGGTGGGAGTACTGCATATCCAAAAATCTAGTATAGCTGATGACATCAGCAGTGTCTGCTGAGGAGAATATGGTAATAACAGTGTCCCACACACTGGTGTAAAAGGTTCCCTGTAATCACCAAGATGACTACAATGAGAACATAACCCCTACCTATCTAATACAAATAATACAGAACCAAGTACTTTACATAAGCACCACAGCTTAAGTCTGACTTGGAGTGTGTCAGACATTTTGTAGCTGATGACGTTAGCAGTGTGTGTTGAGGAGAATATAACAATGTCCCACGTTGTGGTGTAAAATGCTCTCTCTAATGTCAAACAACAGCTCACACACACCCACACACCCAGCTGGCAGCAGTGAGAATAGAACCCCTACCTCTCTAAGTACACAGACAACAGAGTACAGCAATTTATGCAAGTGCTACAGCATAAGTGTGACTTTTACAAGACTGCAGGTGAAGTAATAGTAGATGATTCAGCAGACCGTGTGGGAGACAAGATGTTGGGTGATCCACATGAAATGGATATGTTGGCATCTGCAAGTATCAAAATGCTGTCAATCCACGCCATTGGAGCAGTAACTGTGGGATACACATTTCTGATTTTCTGTCTAGAGACACATACATATACCCAGTTGACTGCAGTGAGAACAGAACTCCTACTTAAGTGCAAAGACTACAGAGCACAGTACTTTACTCTGGTGCCAGAGCACAAATCTGACTTTTATAAGACTGCAGGTGAACTAGATGACATTAGCAGGGCATGTGGGAGAGAAAATGTTGGAAGGCACGCATAGGTTCACAGTCTCATAAGTTCATTGGAGGCTACTAGCCTAATGGCCCTAGGGTGTTTAGAAGCCTAGCCATGTGCAAACACAAGTACCTTTCTTGAGCATAGTTAGATGTTCATTGTTAGCAGAGCAATTTTGTGAGCAGCACCAACTTGCCCTGGCCATGAGGGATATAGATGCCACCCCAAATGTGACTTTACAGCCATCCAACCAGTAGTCAATGTTGTACTTGAACAGGATCATTGAGCATCACTGTTTCACATACAGTGCGAGCCTATTAAGGAGAAGTATAAATTGCTGGAGGATATATCAGTCTCCCCAGCATGTTCTGTTTATGTCACAGACTAGAGTGAGAACCCTGGGGCAAATTATTCTTGCTCCATTTGATTTGCAGATGTGCAGAATTTACAGTACAGAGGGTCTGAGTCTGCTTTGTAGGCCAGCAATAGGTCATCTCTCAGCAGCCTGCATGATGCTGAGTACAGTGACAGCTCTGTCAGTCTTTCCATGCATGTCATGTTTGGAAGCCTTGTATTCTCCCAGGCACAAATGCGTGTCTACTCCATCTGCTTGTGAGGTACAGGCTGAAGGCACATGGTGCTCAGTTAGTGGTCTGAAAAGGGTAGAGTACAGCAGAGGTCTGACAACCCTGGTTTTGGATGTGATGTCCATATGTATGCTGTGTGTAATGCAAAATGTGTGTGTCACCACTATGGACACAGTAATGAAAGTGTAGATTGCTATCAACATGAGTTCCCAAGTCTCACAGCACTACATTTGAGCTTAGAGAGGTGCTATACATATATATATATATATATATATATATATATATATATATATATATATATATATATATATATCATAATTAGCAGGGGTACTTCATTGGCCGAAGGGGACAATGAGGCATTGTAGAGTTTAAGGTTCAGTCCATCAAACTGGCACCAATCATTTGTGTGTGTCAGTCTCTTTTGTAGTATATTACCATCACTGAGGGACTCTATATGAGTGCATCTTGTTAACAGTCATCTGCAATCTTGGTAAACCATAGGCCATCTACCATTGCCTGCACTTCAGGGAAGTATTTTGCAAACTGCTGAGGGCCCAGTAGAGATCCTTGTGGTATTCTAATGGTAAGTAGCTAGTGGTGGAGGTGCAGTCCCCAACTTTGAGAGTGTGCATTCTATCGGTGACCCAGTTGGCTATCCATCTACTACTGTATGGCTTAATTTCCACATGGGAGATCTTCACTATGAGACATGAATGGGGGATAGTGTCAAAGGTCTTGGATAACTCAACATAGAATCCAAGAGAAGCACCAGCAGCCACAATGAGTGGTAAAAAATGAAAAAATTGAATGATCCCAAACAGGTGCACAACCAACACAATGCACTAAATGCTTAACTGCTTCACCGCATTTTCCGTTCCACATGGAACTTCATCAGATTCAAAACACTTAATTGCAATCAATTACCCCCTTAAATATACATTTTTTTAAAAAAAATGAACCAATCCCATTCCTACCTCACAAATTCTAATAAATATTCATATAGACATGCTGACTAAAATAAAATAAACCATTTACTTTAATCCAACTGACAATAAAGGTAATATATATCAATAAGTTATAAAATCCACTAAAGTCCTTTCCTCATATTTAATGACCTGATGGAACTTTTATTAAAAACAATGTTAAAAACATTTAAAGCCTATCTATCCCTATAAGTTAAAAATACAAATCCCTAATGTTAAAAATTATAACAATACTGGCATCTAGTGGCTAAAACAACTATTTTTTCTTTTCTAAAGAAAAAGGCTAACTAAGGAAACTATGATAACTGAAGTGTAGTTACATGTGGAACGAAAAACACAGTGAAGCAGTTAAGCATTTAATGCATTGCGTTGGTTGTGTACCTGTTTGGGATCATTAAATCTTTTCATTTTTTACCACTCATTGTGGCTTCTTGTGCTTCACTTGGATTTTATTGTTGGAGCTTGGCTCTCTGGAGCACCCGTATCTCTCTTTTTGGAGATAACTCAATATAGGTTGTATGCCCTATTATTCCTCATCACGGTCTTTGGAGTCAGTATCAAAGAAGTCCACAAGGTTCAATAGGCAGGATCTACCCTTGACAAAAACAAAATGGGTTGGGTCAAGTATGTTGCAGGTCACCTAAGTCCCTGTGGATATGGTTCATGCTGATACCTTCCCCAGCCTTGAAGATAAGGCTTTTTAGGTGTACGGGTCACATGTTTTAGTTCTGCATGTTACCAGATTGATGTGCATTGCATATCTCATGCCATCTGATATTACATTTTGTAGTTTGGTAAATATATGTGTGGAAAAAGTACTGAGACACCAGGGTTTCAGTAACTTGGGTGGGAGAGGCAACACATGGCTGTATTGTAAATATGTGACATAGTGTGTGATAGGGCCTTCAGTTTGTAATCTTTCCACATGTAATGTCATGTTATAGATGATAAATGGACAATAAACAGCAGTAATACATAATAATATTTAGTTTTCCATTGTGCGGTGGGCAGCGAGTTTGCACGATGGTTTCCAAAATGTATACACATGCAAGATGCACATGTTTGTTTGTAGCTAAGCAGTGTGCAAATAAAAGGTGCAATGCTAAAGTCTGACAGTTAGTATTACATCTATGAAACACACCTACAGCTTGACATACTCTGTGGCAGCACATGTTAATGCATTGATGTATTCTATTTTGGGACCAGATGGCTCTGGGTTCAAATCCATGTGTCTCTAATACTTTGAAATACATTTAATTATAGACTAATATTGCAATCACATGAATTGTTTATAGTAAATATGTTGCTGTGTGTTGGCATAGTTTTGTTGTGGGGGGTAAACAAAGTTGTTTCTGCCATTCACCTTTGTTGGATGTTGGTGTGCAATGCACACTTCCATGCAAACATGGAGCCAAAAAAAATAAAGGGATCCATTGCTTTTGCAGCAACCTTTGTGTATTGTGTGTGATTCTATTTTTTGACCAGATTAAAGAGCTGAAATGGGGTAGATATGAAAGTGGTTAAATGGAGAACAAGTAGGGGAAGAACAAAGGAAAAGTAGGACAGTAATATGCAGGAGTGAGGTAGGAAAGAACCATAGCTATCCATTTTTTTAATAGTGTAAATTGAACATATGTGTAAAATATTAACTGAATTTGGATTGCCACCTCCAGAGAGAGGGGTGACCACAACACAATCTTGTTGTACAGCCAGTTGGACTGAATCAAGTGTACCAATGAGACACATGTGTGAAATGGAGAGATATGTATGGGACAATGTTTTTGAGGGACAGGTGACCAATTATTTCTATTTTAGAGAGAGAGAAAAGTTGGGGAAGGGACGTAGATATGCCTGGTTCAGCCAAGTTGGGTAGCTGAGGAAGCAATTGCAGATAGATAAGACAAACAAGACAAGAGGCAGGGACAGTGATGGACCCAAAAGGTTTGGGGATACCATGATGGTTATGAGGATGGGGCCATGCAGAGCCCATGATAATCAAGCTGGGAGACAGTGAGAATTGAGTCCTTACCCAATGGACTGTCATCACCTCACTTTGCTGGTGGCTGGAGTGATGTCTCTTCTTCCTCTTCCACCTAGTACTATGCAAAATAAAGAAGAGCAGCATATCATGCCAGTGTAGGCATGCACCAACTGTGCAGTGTACCACCCTACACACTATTCCTGTCAACTCAGTGTGGGTGATGAAATCTCCACATCCACCACTGCTTACAGAGGGTACCACTGGACCAGCCTCCAGGACATGACTACCTAAGGGTACAGGTAATCCATGGGCAGCAGTGGCAGTGCTACCAGGTTGGATCTCAGATGTGCTGGGCATCGGTGCTGGAGCAGGTGGAGATGCAGCAGGTGGTTCCATTGGGAATGGCCTACCCCACTGTGCTGTGGAGCATTTAGTGATGTGGTACACAGGGATTATATGGACACATTTTGTTGACACATAATAAAAATTAAACAAGAAAATAATAAAGTGAAATAAAATAGAATAAAAAATAAAGTAAAAATTATTTTTTACAGTAACAAAATAAAATAAAAAATTAATCATAAAAAAATGTAACAAAATAAAATATCTTAATATATGATATAAAATAAAATAAAAACGAAAGAGAATGGTGGGATGAGAGGAAAAAATGATAACATTAGTACCTTCATATGTGACATCTAATGCATTAATACAATTATTTAACTCTATTGTCTTAACTTTCACATTTGTGTATACCTCCTAACAGGTGCAAGGTAATCCTTGACATGTGCATATATTGCAAATGTGTGTTCCACTTATACAGATTACAGTTTACAGTAGGGCATTTATCCACTGGTACAGAGGTTTCAATTTCATGAAAATATTATTGAAGAAATGGCAATATTGGTTAGTTGTGACGTGGGGTATTTGAACCTAAAACCTCTGACTAATGTCTAATACTAAACTCTTATAATTGTTGTGTGCTACAGACTAATGAGAACATACTTGCTCTTACAGTTGGGATATGCATGCTCAAACTGTATAAATTGCCAAAAAAGCTATATTTAACTTTTAATGCTACAATAACAGAACTCTTCTGCTGCATATATACCACATGCTTCCCTCATTCTCACCAGTCTAGCCCTGTGGGCTCTGAAATTGCATTTATGATCACTGGCAGCTGTGAAAAACACAGGACAGAAAAGAAGACCATACGAATACCAGTCTTGCCTATACTCAGCTTTCTAAACCTTACAAGTACTCTCTGTAGATGATACTTACACAGGTGTGGGATGTCCTCAGTCCATAATTCTTCAGTCCAGCAGTTCAGTGTATCTCTCTTCCTTCTCTGTAGGTCATTGAAATGATGCCTACATTCCTCTCCAGTGCACGGGATACCTGTGGCACTGGATACAACCAGGGCTAAACTATTGCAAGCCTCAGATTTGTATTGGGAGCCAGAATAGTTGCCCTGCAGAAGCCTTCGGCCATGGTTCTTAATTAGTAGTCCAATGAAGATCCTGAATTCCTGGACACCCCACCTCTGTGCCCTAAACCTGGCACCTTCCCCACAAATGCCTGCCATGCCTACCAGCAGAGCTAGAGCAATGGAAACAGATGTTTCCCATCAATTCCACTGATGACATTTACTGCAGTGTGCACACTGCTTGGCACTGCTGTGGACAGCTTACCATTGCACATATGCATTGCTCTGGAGTGTGCACTTCAAAGCAATGTGTTTGCATGATGGTAAGTGGAAAGCACCAATGCCAAGCAATAAGAAATTCAATCCAGTTATTGCAATTACCAGATTATTGGATGTACAGGCAGTTGTGTATGTATCTTCAGCAAATGTAAAGGTCATACAAGTCCACTTAACAACATTATACTTACAGGAATTTTGTACACATGATACCAACAGGCATACATCTGATAATAAATGTGATAATACTCCAAATAAATAAAGAAATAACTGACACAATAATAGTCTCTCATCCCTCATATAAATATAAATTTAAATATATATATATATATATATATATATATATTTATATATATACATATATATATATATATATATATATATATATATATATATATATATATATATATATATTCACTTTATAATCTCAAAATACTGAAATGTCGAATTTCAGTATATCAAGAGTATAAAGTCAAACTCACAAAACACTGAACACCCAAAACTGTGAAACATAGAACCACGAAACTTAAAATCTCGGACCTAAACACACCATACACCACACTACACATACACTACACTACCGACACTACCAAAGAAAAAAAAAACAAAGAAATATAACAACACACATCTACAAACCTACACTACAAATAAGCAGGGGGGAAAGCCCCCCCTGCACCCCCATGTAGGGGGCTTCACCCCTCCCCCCACCCTCCCATTTATTTATTCTAACTCCGAGATAGGACCGAACAGTAAAAGACAGCAAACTCACAACTGACATTCTACAGTCCCTCGCACACACACATCATGTACATACAAACACCACCACAGTCAACAATTAAACAATCATACTTTTACTTGCCTACCCTAACCCACACGTACAACTTCCAAACGCACTCACATATACTCACTTACCCAAAACTCTAACAAACTAGTCACTTACCTTAAATTCCACCTAAATCCACGCATGAAACTGCACACCATCTACACATACACTCCACGTCACGTACCGTTAAATCATAACCATGAATTTGACATATCTGGATTCGCAGTTATGCACTTTTGCTATTCTGCAGATTCGACTTTATGGTCTCGATATACTGAAATTCGACATCTCAGTATTTCAAGATTATAAAGTGAATATACATGTATATATATATATATATATATATATATATATATATATATATATATATACATATATCTATATATATATATATCTATGAGTGCTACAGAATCCTAAAAAAACAAAATCCTGAAGACCAAAATCCTGAGACCAAAATCTCGAAATTTCAAAATACTGAAAACTCAAATACTCAAAACACACAGGATACCAACACTTACTATGTTCCAGCACAAGTACATACAGAAACATATTACCCTTCAACTATATGCAAAGGGGTAAGCCCCCCTGCACTGCCCACATCCCCTGCTGCCTTAATATATCAACTCCAAAATTGCACTTCACTATATTAAGTACAATCTTGGAGTTGATATATTTAAGTAGCGGTGGGTGGTGGGGTGCAGCCCCTCACATGGGAGGGTGCAGGGCTGCTTGCCCCCCTCCTTATACTTGGAGAAGAGTAATATGGCTTGTGTTTTATTTCTTTCTGTATGTACTTGGGCTGGAATATAGTAAGTGTTGGTATCCTGTGTGTTTTCAGTATTTTGAACTTTCGAGATTTTGGTCTCAGGATTTTGGTGATTCAGGATTTTGGGCTTTCAGTATTCTATATCACACATATATATGTGTGTGTATATATATATATATATATATATATATATATATATATATATAGAGAGAGAGAGAGAGAGAGAGAAATTAATATCAGGTCCAATATCTAAACTGTTCTAAGTGAAAGTGACTATAATGTGAAGTGGAACAACAGTAAAAGTGCATGGGACATCCTGTATTAGAACCCAAGACCATGTGCATGGCAGTCCTACACTTACACCTGTTGCCACAAGAAGGATGAAATCACACTTGTCTATGTTGCAGTTCATTGCTATAAACTGCAGTGTCACAATAGTAAAAAGAAAGTTGCACACCCTGTTCTAGGACCCAGGACCATCTGTGCTTGAGTCATACATTTACACCTGCTTCCACAAGACATTCCCTGCTTTACTAATCATGCTTAAGTTCTCACTGTTAACCACTCCACAATGCCGCTAAGTGGGTTTGGGCAATGCCCAATAGTATTATTGAATGCATCCAGTTCCTGTTTTGGCTGTCTGGGTTCTGTTTGCTTCCTGGGTGGTCCAGTTGCTCAATTTAAATACTACCACATTTTGTGAAAATGAGAAAAGCACAGCCAAACCCACCATTCATTTCTTCCATTCCTGTGATTGTGCTATGAGCTGCATCACTCAAATACTGGTAAAAAAAATTAGACAAACAAAGACATAAAAAGAGAAAATGAAAAAAAGGGGAAGTAGTTGAAATGAGGAAAATCAATGTATGACATTTACAAAAAAAAAACAATGGCTCACATGATATATGAGTTCATAGATCTGGATTTGAACTCTCACTCCAATGCACCCTCAGAATGTGCCTTATCCATCTTTGCCAGACAAACAGCTTTGTAGCAAAGAACTGAACTCAGTCTGCACACAACCAACTGCAGCAGCATCTACAGTGATATCAAACCATGTAACATTATTTGTACATTTATTATTTTTGGACATAGTGCACCTAGTAATCACACAACCTATTATGATTATTGTTTGCAAATATACAGCTCTGTCTTACATTTCTGTTTTTTGGTCATTCTTCAGTTATCTGACCAGTGATCTGAGACATGCAGTGTGTAAGCCATTCTGTATCACTGGCCTTAAAATGTGTGAGGATATAAGGTGGAAATAATATCATATGGCAATGCCAACAAATGAAGGGCAAGTTGGATGTTAAGGGACACAACTTGTGAATTGTGTGCTGCTTACTTACATTTCCAACCTTACATCTAACAATTTCTATATCTAACCAGACACACCCAGTGGAAGTAAGGCAGCCTGCAGTGCTGTTGTGTTTTTCTTCTCCCAACCAGTAATAATTCACAGTTACAATCCATTAAACACAAACACTGAGGGAGAGCCTACACTATGTTTGCATCTCCTACCTGGATTCAAGTATTTGATGTTCAGCAATTTTAATGATTTCACACCTCATTTGCATCTTCACAGTGCTAACAGTCCTGAATCTACACCATATAAAAATGCAACTGTATAGCTAGGCAAACTGATGGTGAGGAGACTAGTTTATGATGGGAAGACTGCATATGTACTATTTCTTCAGGATATAGCTGTACAGAGGAATACTAAACGTCAGAAGGCATGCTTCTATTTTGTCAGCTACATACTGCATTTGCTGGAATGTATTTAGGAAAAATCTGAAGCAAAGGCTTGTACACTTTTGTCTGTATGTGTGACACCCATGCACTTTTCCAGTAATCAAGGAGCTGTAATCCTCTCCACTAGCACCAGTGAGGGGCATGCACATTGGGAAGGATAACAAGTACACACACAGTAAAGTACAATTTCCCTTAAGAGCACACTGAGATCACAGTCAGTTCAGGGCTGGTTTCTCCCTTTCTCTCCAGCTCTCTGGTAAGATGCCCCACTGGCACAGCTATAGGGTACACGTCTCAGCCTAGTGATAAAGCTAAAAACCTCCAGCACCCTCTCTGTCCAACCAGTGCTTTGGGTCCCTGCCTAAGTAGCTGACACACACACTCACTTTGAGATATTGGTTATAAACAAACACACAGACACTCCTGGGGAAGGCTGGCACAGGTTCTCTAGCTATGCCCCCATCTCTGCCACCAACAACTAATATCAGCTACTAATAAGGCCCTTACCAAAAGGTGTCCAATTTTACTGTGCAATATTATTATTATCCAATTAGTAAGTATGAACAGCAAGGCTTATTGGAGTGGCTTGGACAGTATAACTATATACATGCAATGTACTCTAGAGCTTAAATTATCTCTACACAAAACAGCCACAATTGAAAGGTTTAAAAATATTTAATAATAAATAATTAAAACACAAGACAAATCTCCTCAATTCAACACAGTGCTAGTCAAGAGTTCAGATGCAGGAAATGCTTAAAATAACACTGTAGAATAGTCTGACATAAATACAGAAAACAGCTAGTCTAATCTTACTATTTTCTATCTATTTCTAAGAGAAACAATATTCTATATAATGCACATGCATGCAGAGCAAAGGCAGAGTACTGGTGAGTAGATGTGTTCAGGTTCTGAAGACAAATGCAAAATGCTCTGATTCTCTCTCTCTCTGAAAAAGTCTTAAATTGATAATGCATCACTGCTGACTCATTTTAGATTACATCATACTTGACACTTCTCTGGTTTAATTTCTCAGGCTAACAGAAACTCGGAATTTTAACAGTTCTTTGATTTTGCACCTGGCCAGCAAGCCACAGCAATAAAAGACATTATATGTGTAAAATCTAGCAATTAACTCTAGTCTCAAAATAATAGAAAGAATATGCCGGTCCAGACATCACGTCTCCGAGTTTTGAGATCAAACAGTCATAACATGCTTTACTTAACAGCTTTCCTCCAGCCAAGTGCACTGTGGTTATATTTTTGAAGCTCAGTACAACATATAGTTTAATCATAACATATAGCTCTCTTTTACATTTGTAAAACCATCCTGCGGATTATATTAATATTTACAAATCACACATAATTATTTACACAATTCTATCTGGCTGGCCTGGCAGCCTTTCAGTTTTTCACTGTATGGACTAGTTAGAAGTGTACTGATGTCATGGGCATGTTTGTCAAATCATTTCAGAGGTATACATGATTGGCAATACATGAAATGTAATGCTGTGTGATAATTATGTACAAATGTTTCAGGGACAGTTCCTTTGATAGCACTTTTAGCATTTCAAACATGGTTTGTTGGCAAAATGTGTAATTTCCCTGTTCTTTGCAGGGAGAGGAAAATGTGAGTTATTGTTATGACACAAACAAGGGTACACTGTTTTTTGGGGAGAAGAAAAAGTGAGTTACTGTTATGGTACAAACAAGGATATGTTGCTATTTCTATTCTCCTTGTTTTGCATCCTGCCTGTTGTTCATATTTCACATTTCTAGAATGTTTTATGTTTCTCCAGTGGGTAATACTGACTGCCTACCTTTTCTGTTTTATCTGGAAACAGTTATTATGTAGTTATGTGATACTTATATGCATTTTCCTTCTGTTGTGCTTTAGGACACCTAAGAGTATATCACCCCAGCATATAAATCCTAATAGATCCCTTCAATGATGCTGAGAACCAGGTGATTGTGGATTCCTTTATGCAACATGGTGCCTTTCTGTTGGAAAGGGGATGGGGAGATATGGCATGTGGAATGCCAGTATGGTGCCAGATATTTGATGATGTAAATGCTGTTGCTGGCTATGGCAGGACATACAAGCAGGTGCACCACAGGGCCATTGACAAGATTACATCTACACGAAGGAGAGCAGCTGCAGTGGGCCATGATGAGATGGCTACCAGGGGAGTGCTTGCTAGGGAACCACCAGTAACACACATCAAAGATTTCCTGGCCAATATGAGAGATCCAGACAGCTCCCAAGAGAGTACAGTACAGCATGTCTTGGATGTCAGAGCAACAGTCTCAGAGACAGCCAGCACATTCCAGGAGGATCTTACAGGTAGGCTTTGGTATCTTAACAGTTGAATATTGTTGTATAGTAAAACAAGTTAAATCAATAAATTACTTCTGTGTCACATATATTTTTTTGGGGGGATTGAGGATTGCTACAGTTATTAACTTAGGTTGGCGTCATCAGTCGCATTCTAATCAAAAGTATAGTTAATGGACACATAAAGGGGTAAATGTATTACCCCCTGTCTTACTGTTAACTGTGATGATGTTGCCCTTACATCTTGCTTAATTTCTTCCAGGACCATCTAATTTGCAGAGGAGAATGTCATCTGCAGATGGTAAGCCAAACAGTTTTATGTCAGTACTGCTGAGCAATTTAAAGAAATATTTTAGCGTGTGTGCTGTCGATGTCAGTCCTGTTGTGTGCATTGCTGTACTGTCTGTAATAGTGGTAGCACTGTTAGTTTGTTAGCATATATTGCACTATAGTAGTGCAGGTATTCATTTTTTCCTGTATTTGTTGCATTTTATTACAAGTGATTATGCTAGTGGGAGTGTGGGCCCCCTGCTACCTTATGACAGTGTATCAGCAGACTCTGATGATGATGGTGGCCAAACTGAGGCACAGTCGGCAGGGTTCAGAGGTTGAATCTGACACTGAGGTTGACAATACAGTCTTCCCCTGCAATTCCACTGGACACAGTCAGTAGGGCTATATCTATGCATTCCAGTGAGTCCTCAGATATTGGATAGGTGGAGGGAGAGGCTATTGATCAGGGAAATGTGGCCTCAGTGCCTGTTGTGTCTGGCCATAGCAAAAATGTTGGCAAGGTGCCACACAGGAGGGTTGATAGGGGTGGTCAGAGGGGCCTACTGTCCCTCCTCCACCTGGTGAAGGTGTTTCTTACCGTGGCACTCAAACTATGTTTAGAGCCATCATGGAGGCAGAGGCACATTCCCATATGTGCTCCAGACAAATGCTCAGGGTTCAGATGTTGCAAAGGCTGACATGCATGACTGCCTCCACCATGTTGCTGATTCAATGGATTGGATGAATGAGACGTTGGAATGAGGGGTGGCTGTGATAAACCAAATGGTGTCCATCATGCAACAAGTATTGCCTGTGATGGAACATCTGCTGGGAGGGGAACGGCATCCTCATGGGTGTAGGTCAGCTACATCATCTGCTGTTAGCCAACATGGCCGTGCCCAGTCAAACTCCCATAGTGGCAGTACTTTCACTGCTCCATCAGTTAATGTGATGTCTACACCCATATGTGGCAAGCCATCAGGTCGTGTTCCTGGGCATCCCTGTGATGGGAGCTTGTCCAGCAGACATCAGTCTTGTTCAGGTAGTAACGGTGCATCTGACCATTGGCATGGATGTGCCAGTGCAACTCTTGATAGAGCCAGTTCTCATGGTCAGGGACAACAGTGATAAACTGCCATATCTACCATGCACAGCTCAACCCTGTCCAGCATACCAAGATGTAGGGCCAACACAGAGCTTAGCTGTGTTCATGCAGACATTCACACACCAATTTCACCTGGAGGATCCCTACTGACACACAAACAATGGCTATTCATGTTGTCTCACTGGCCATTTGTTGGTTTATCCAAATGTCTACCTGCTTCTCTTTCTTACTCATGCACACCCACAAACCTTTTCTGTCAGCATAGGCTTTTCCTCCCTCCCCACAAAACCCTGTAACCCTGTGCAAGGGATGATAACTGTGACATATCCCTGTTTTATGTATTTTGGATTTAGTGATACACAAGCTTTGTGTCTGATGCTTAAGGTGCATAGCTAACCTAGTGCTTAGTATATCTGCATTTGTGGTGTTTAACTGGTAATTGTACCTTTGACTTATATTGACCTTGGAAAGTGAGACAGTTCATAGCATCAAACTTTACCAACATTATAGGAAATTATCTTGTGAGGGTTGTGAAGTCAGAAACTGTACTGTGTATCATTACTTTCTAACTTCTCTCTTTAATGATTTCTTAGTACAAACACATGATGCTAAACTGAGGGCATACAGTGATCATCAGTACTTTTGAGAGGTATGACTGTGTGAATCTTTACTGCCTGAGGCCTACTGCTTACTAATGGACATATATATATGTCAAATAAGTCTCTGCTATCACATTAATTTAATTTCTCTACAAATCTCCCTCCTTTTGCTTGCTTACCATACCAACTGATAAAATACAAGGATATCACACATTCCTATTATTAAACTATACACCCCAGGTTCAGGACTTACTTGTAAATGCAGCAATTTCCACAGTGTTAGTCCAGGGATGACTCTGTCTGATACAAGCAGTATATAGCCAATACATGGAGAGGTAAAGTTTGTGTGAGTTGCCTGACATCAATGTTACTATGTGTATGTAAGTAAGAGGAAGGTTTTACACCCCTAGGTGGTGAGTGAGTGTGCTATGCATTGTCTCTTAGCCAATGCAAGGGCATACTGAGCACGCCTATGGCTGCATACACCCACAGCAGCTGGTAGTCCCCCCTCTGACTCCTCATCTGTTTGTGGCTGTGTTGACCTTGGCATTGGTGGTGGGATGTGTGCCCCCCTTGCTGATCCTGCTGAAGCTGTTTCCTCAGCATTATGTTGTGCAGCATGGCACATACTGTGAATATTTCTGTACATCTCCATAGACTGTACTGCAGGACTCCCCAGATGTATCTAGGCACTGGAATCATGACTACAGGAGCCCAAACACACACTCTGTGATATTTCTGGTTTGAGCATGTGCCTCATTATGACATTCTTCAGTGGGTGTGTACACATTTCTGAGTCATCAGCCACAGTTCCAGTGCATAGCCTACATCCCCAGTAAATGACTCTGTGGGATATCTCCCCTGGCAAACACCTGGTACAATTGGGATGTGTGTCAGATATGTGAGTCATGGTAACTGCCAGGGTTGTCTGGACACATGTTCAAGATGATTCCCTTGGCATTACGCAAGACTTGGCAGTTCATAGAGTGGTAGTCCTTTCTGTTTATGTAGAGCCTTCCCTGTTCCCAGGTGGTGCCTTAATTGTTATATGTGTGCAATCTATGGCATCCAGTACTTCAGGGTAGTGTGCTACATGGTAGAACTCCTGCATATTTCTGTCCCTCTCCTCAGAACTATGGGGGAAATATATGTGGTCACTGGAATGTTGGCGCATAGCATACCTTTTTCTCCACAGGGATGGGTTCCCCTTAGTTGGCTCTGGGTCTGAGTTGAGGATGGCAAAGGTCACGGCGCTCCTGTAGTGTGTTCCTGTCCACCCTGTAGCTCTCTACAATTTCCGTGTTATATAGGTTATGAAAAGTTAAATGGGGCCTGAAAACTTTATCCTTTTTGGCCTAGGCCTACTGGCAACAGCAGCAGCACTGGCTTCAGCCTGTATCATATATAAATGAATTAAAGCATCACGAGCCCCTAACATTCTGTCTGTGTAGACACCTTTCTGTGTCTGTATTCCAAAAGTTTTGGAATACAAATGAAAAAACAGCATGGAGTCTATACAGATGCATTATAGCTTGTTGAATAGCTTTCCCCTGTTGGATTCAATGATTAACATGCAATTCATCTGCTTATGTTGTAATTAGCATGCCACGGTGTTTACCTTGTTTGCACGGGGGTGTGAGCCTCTACACAGCACTTACAGAATCTGAATTTCATTGTTACTGTGCAGGGTTTATTGAATCCTTTCTGTTCATTACATGCTATAAAGTGTAATTATGTTATAATGCATTGCATTCCTGGTGGATTAAAAGAAGGAAATTGTTTATGTGACAGTGAGTTTAAATGAAATGCACAAAAGAAGGATTGTGATTGGCTGAGGATTGGGACATTTATGGTTGATTGAACAATATGAACAACAGGAAAAAGAGTGGACATTGTTGGACAAAATATAACAAATGTAGTAAGGACAGCTTTGTTGCCTTTATCGAGGGATCATTATATCATAGTAAATATAAGATAATTGCTTCAGAAGACCCTTTATACCTTGCCAATACCTGTGTTCATGCTGTATCCCTTTCTCAAGAAAGGCAAAGCAAATTAGTGCTGGTGTAAACTTATGGATAACTAGCCAATCATCCAGGTTAAATTTGAAGGATGTTAGGTTGTCACTTTCTTTAACATGCACAGGAACTTTGTTTGAGAGGTGAAGTAAGTATTTGGTAATATATATGTCTCCCCAGTGTGTTTTAGGCATACATCACCACACAACCACCTGTAAAAACTATGTAATGGAATACAGCATCAGGTCTTTCTTGGAAGTGTACTACATTTAAACAAACAATCTTCATAGTTAGGAACCTTTCTGGCCTTTCCATTTGCTTAATGTGTCTAGAAAGAAGCATTGTAACTCAATAAGTGGTCTAATTAAGGTTGCATAAAGTGATGTGATAACTTCTTTTGACCTTGATAATATACCTTTGGTATTAGTTGTGCTAAATAGAAGGATATTTTTGACTACTGTTGCTACATGGTAGAAAAAGAGAAGACATTATCAACCGAGCTTCAAAGTTCCTGTAGTACACTATTATTTTTTAGTGGTGCATTGACTAAGCTGTACATTGAGGGACAGACCTTCCTATCAAATGTGACAACAAAACACTTTGTCACATTTAGGTTTAGCCCCTTTTTCATATACTACTTACTTAGAAGAGCTGCTTCCTGTGCTCTTTATTTCTGATGAGATGCCTGCCTCCATAACGATGAGGGCTCTTTCTTTCAACCATTTGGCTATCTACCTCACAATATATGGTTCTAATCTTAAGGCATTTTATTATGCTATACATGGTATATTGTCAGATTCTTTGGCCAGGTGCAAATAAGTTGTATGAACAGAGTGATCACTGTTTGTAGCCATTGTGACATTCACAAAAGAATCTAACTAGTTGGATCTCCCTTTGATAAAGACAAACTGATATGGGCCTAGCCTGATATGGTTTTTGATATTATAGTTTACTTTGTCAAGTATTCCATGGCTTTCCAAATCAGACTAGTCAAGCTATTTGGTCTATACCGTCCAAAGTCAGTAATTGGGCTGACCTTCAGCAGGAATATTGTCACGGCAATTTGACATACTTTGGGTTAAATAACTTAAGCAGGAACTACACAAGGACATGTTTGGCTCTGTTTATTAGATATTCCGGTAAATTATCTGGCCCCATGAAATTAGTATGTCTAACTGCGGTGGTGGTGCTGCGGTAGCGTTGTCACCTCACAGTAAGACGTTGTCCTGTTTGATTCTCAACTAGAGCGTCTTCTGTGTGGAGACATGCATGAATGGGCGTACCTTCATTTAAGGTTGTGCGGTCAGGGCCGGCAACTCGGCACGTAAAAATCTACTGCCAATCATTAGCAGACCGGAGTTCTGCTGTGGCGACCCCTAATCAGGAAAAGCTGAAAGAAACAACAATTTTCAGAGAACTCCTTTAAGTATGTGTTCATTTGTGATATTAAATCAGTAAAAAAGTCTCTGTCCCTTTAAGATGATGAAAATAATCTGGTATGAATTATCTGCTTAATCCTAGCATGTCTAACAACATTGAAATATTAAGCATGTAAGAAGTCATATGTGACATACCTTGCTTGTTCCCCTTGGTATTTAATAGATTATGGTGTTCTTAAAAGCCATTGTGGGTCCCATTGCAAAACATCTGCTATTTGAATCTGTAGCAAAAAATGCACATTTTGTTCAAGCAAAGAAGAAAGACTGGGAGCCCGTTTTGGTTAAAATTCTTTATTTGTAAAGTGAAATTTAAACATAATTCCAGGCAGATGAACGTAGCTCGGTTTATTCAAATTACAAGTCTGGTGATGTTCTTAAAAACAAAACATTAGACGAATGTAAAAAATTTGTGCGACACCAGGTGGGAGTGTTAATTGATTGACATTTATGTAAGTAAATCTGAAAACGCTCCAATTTAGTGGCATCTAAGTGTACATTTAGGATTAAATTAAGTTCACTTCATTAATTAATATAACAAACCAGTCATTCAAGTCATACACTTTCTAGTTTTAAATACATTATTAAATCTTATAAAAATATTTTTCATCAAAAACTCAAATTTGGCTAGCGAATGAATGGAACAATACAAGTGTGGGAGGGAGGGGGTTATAAACTTTACTACAGCATATGAATAGAAGTTTCAGGTGCTTAAAGGGATTGGAGAAATGGAAGAGAGTGGGGAAGTGTAGTTGAATAGTAAAAATAATCACTTGTCACTGGTTTTGTTTGGTTTGATCTCTAGAAGGTAGAGTATGTATTTTATACATACTTGAGGGGAAACAAAATGAAAGGAAGACAGGAATATGCAGGAAGGGTGTAGGAAAGAACAATAGCTATCAATTTCTTCAACAGTAACATATGAACACATGTACAGTATCTTAGCTGAATTTGGAATGTCACCTCCAGAGAGAGGGGTGACAACAACATAATTGTGTTGTGAAGCCAAATGGACCAAATTAAGTGTGTCAAGTAGACAGGTGTAAAATGGTGAGGTATGTATGGGACAATATTTTTTTTTGTAACAGGTGCCTTTGTTTCTTTTAAGGAGAGAGAGGAATGTTGGGGAAGGGAGAAAGGCATGTCTGGGGCAGGCAAGTTGGGAAGGTGAAATACTCTAAATAGCAAACAGGAACCACGGAAGGTAAAATAAATTAAGCTAATTAATCCATAATAATTTATTTATTTATTCATACAGCTGACATTGTATAAGATTTTTTGCACTAGGGACTATGCATTTGAAGTGTTTTTGTAAGATGCAGTTTTGATTTAAGTATTGTATTGATGCTGTTCTTAGTGCATATGGATTAATTAGCTTAATTGATTAATAAAGGGGGTTGGCTGATGAATTAATTGCTGCTGTATTTAAAGAGAAGGTTTTTGAATGATAAATTGTTCCATTGAAAGCGGAAAGCCGAGGTACCAGGACTTGGATTCGTAAATAAAGGATCTATTTTACCTTCCATGGTGGTGTTCCTGTTTTCTATTTAGATTATTTCTTTGGTTCATGTTTATGCTTGTTATCATTTTGTTATGGATTCGGTTCTAGCTGAAGAAGACGCTAATGGTGGAGATAGCAGAATTGGTGGATATTTGTTCACTGAAGTTTTGAAAGAAAGAGAAAGAAAATGTGCAGCTTCTGATTTGTGGTCTACTGGAGAAGTTGGTTCGTGTTCAGATGAATTTGCTAGACTTGAGAGACTCATGTCCAAGGAGGTGACTGTTTATTTTGATTCAAAATTACTTGAAAAATATATTTCCCTAAATATCACTCCTAGAGGGTTACGCATTGACAAATTACTGGTGGGTGGATTTGAGGAGGATGAGAGTGACCTGCTTACGGAGTGGAGACAGGTGGCTCAAACTTGTACTCTTGGCTGGTTAAAAATACGTATTAAGAAAAATAATAGGATTGTTGACAATCTACGTAAGGAGATTGTCAAATTGCAGCAAGAATTAATGCAAAAAACTTTGCCCAATGTTTTTCAAACTGTTTTCAAAACGATCAATGAAAAAATTGTTAAAGTAGAAAATGACGTTGTGGGAAGAAAACGTTCTAAACTTAATAGGGACATAAGAGACTATGAAAGAGATGAAGTATTTAATTGGCCACTTAAGGGTCGTCGTCAACGCCATAATGTCAAAATGCGCATGTCTAGAAGTGAAGATGGTTCATCTTGCTCTTCCATGGAGATGGTTGGTAGCCGTAAGAATGTGTCTTTTGAAGACGCCGTTTCAGATAGTTCGAGTGAAAGAATTGGAGGTAGCAGGAATGATCAGAACATGAAGAAACCTTGCATGCAGACTCGTTCCAGGAAGAATCAAGGAAATAAAACTTTTTTTCATCAAAATTTATAACTGATGTTGCCCAGACTGTGAGATCGTCCAACGCTGGGGGTGAGACATCCGTGCGTGTTGTGGACATTAATGAGAATTCTTTTTCTGGTTTAAATATTCATGGTGAGACTGCCTTTTCTACTTGTTTTGATAAATTAAGTATTGTGAATCTTTCTAACATTCATTTATCTTTAGAACTGTGCAATGTTTTACACAAGGGCACTAAATTTATTCCTACAAAGTTGCCCACTTTAGCGGATGTTATTTTGGACATGAAAAGTTTTGTACGTAAACTTAATTTGAGGGTATATTTTTCTGGATGCTGTGAAAACACATGTGTGAATTCTATGAATGTCAATATGCAAGATAGTATTAATGAGGATGATTTGCTTAATTTGAGTATCTATAGCATTCCGGATGAATTAAATAATTAATGCGAGAGCAATAGTAATGAAGTTTTTACTGGGGAACCATTTGGAGTGGGCTGTAACAAGTTAGTTTTGCTGAAATTTTCTAATAATAGCACTTTTTTGCCTCCTAAGCGTTTGTCTGCTATCAATGTTTTTGAACATGTACTTTGTGCTAGTGTAGAAAAAGCATACATTGATTTTTGTAAAAAGAAGAGATCATTTAATCTTTCTAAGGAAGAATGGTTTGCCTTAAAAGAGCTAAGAACAAATTTGGATAAGATAGTAGTCAAACCTGCTGATAAAGGAGGCAAGTGGGTTATTATGAATGAAGTAAAGTATGTTGACATTGTTGAAAATTTACTCAATGAAGATGCATATAGGAAATTGAATGTTAACCCACTAAGACAATTTACAGATAGACTTGTGGAATTGCTTGAAAGAGGGGAGAGGCTGGGTTTTTTATCTGGTAATGATGTTAAAAAATTACTTGTGAAAGAGCCTAGGCATCCCTATATTTACACAATTCCTAAAATTCATAAGGATATGGTTAACCCCCCAGGAAGACCCATTATTTCAGGAGTTGGCTCATATATTGAAAGAACTAATAAATTTCTTGATTTCCATTTGAAATCTTATTTACCCAAAATTATTTCACATATTAAAAATACTAAAGATGTTTATGATAAATTGCGGGGAATGGTATGGGACAGGGAATTTTATTGGGCAATTGTGGACATCTCATTATACACCAATATTGACAAGCGTTGGGGCTTGGAAGCAATGAAAAGGGTGATGGGAGAAGGACCCAGAATTTCATTTTTGTTGTCATTGTTAGAATATAGCCTCACACATAATTATTTTGTATGGAAGAAGGAATTTTACCTTCAGGTCAAGGGAACAGCTATGGGTGCACCCTTTGCTCCGAGTTATGCAATCATATATATGGGGGAATTTGAAAAATAATTTATGTTTCAAAATAGCTTTTTCATTAACAATGTTATTTTTTATAAAAGATACATTGGCGACCTCATCTTTGTATGTAGAGGAAGGCCATCCCAGTTTGATGGTTTTATACAGGATTTGAATTCAAATTCTCATGGGCTTAATTTTGTATTTGAACATTCAGAGGAAAAAATTTGCCTTTCTTGATGTTGAATTTTATGTTGGGAAAGATGACAAGGTGCAGTTTAGACCATTTAGGAAGGCAACTTCTGCGAATAATGTTTTGCATGCAAGTAGCATGCATCCTCCACATTTAACCAGGGCATTACCTGAAGGGGAATTCAAGAGGATTCTCAGAAATACTTCTGATCCAAAATTATGGGATGAAACACTTAACGAAGTATTCCTTAGACTTTTTATAGAGGTTATTCAGAAAAAAACATTGTTAGCCATTAAAGCTCGTTTATGTGGTGGAGGGATGGTTAATGCAGGCAAAGGCTGTTATAGATCAAGTCCAGTTGAAAATGATGAAAGGTTGTTCTTCGTCTCTAGATATTCAGATTTTTCACTAGTAGTTGAGAAGATTGTTAGGCAGTTTTGGCATTTAGTCTGTGAAGATGTGACAGTGGGATGTTTATTTCCCAATCACTTTTTCTTATAAAAGATTCAACAATTTGAAAGAATTGTTGAGTCAAAAGTTAGATTATTTGACGTATGGTTTAAATGTTGGCATGGAAAAGTGTGGAAAATGATCAGTGTGTCATTTGGTTAGAAATTTAGATGGTAAGAAAATTAATGGAAAAAAATATCAAGCATTTGAAAGATTTAACTGTCTGTCAAATGGGGTAGTTTATATTTTAGGTTGTGACTGTGCCAAACCATTATGGTATATTGGTCAGACTACCAGGAAAATCAAAATTCATATTTTAGAACATTTGGGAGACATGAGAAGGGGTAATCTGGACAGCCCTGTTGCTTCACATTTTATTGGTGTCCACAATAGTTGCACGGATGGGTTTATTTTCAGCATTTTGGCTAGACCACACTTTGAAGCAGGCAATTTCAAAGCTGAGCTTATTAAACTGGAATTTAAGATGATTTTAAATTATCATACATTACATCCGAGAGGCATGAATTTGGACATGGGTATAATTTGAAAAATTCAACTTTTCAGTATGAATTATGCTATTACACATTACATTTGGGTGAACTGGTAAATAGGTTTTGCATTAGGAATGATATGTTTGTTTGTAATGTTAAAAAGTTTTCATTGTATGTAAAGACATATTGTTAAATTTTTGTTATACTATGGTGTATGCATTGTTATATCCACTAATCTATTTATTTATTTATTCATACAGCTGACATTGTATAACATTTTTTGCACTAGGGACTATGCATTTGAAGTGTTTTTGTAAGATGCAGTTTTGATTTAAGTAATGTATTGTTGCTGTTCTTAGTGCATATGGATTAATTAGCTTAACTGATTAATAAAGGGGGTTGGCTGATGAATTAATTGCTGCTGTATTTAAAGAGAAGGTTTTTGAATGATAAATTGTTCCATTGAAGGCTAAAAGCCAAGGTACCAGGACTTAGATTCGTAAATAAAGGATCTATTTTACCTTCCGTGGTGGAGTTCCTGTTTGCTATTTAGAATATTTCTTTGGTTCTTGTTTATGCTTGTTATTGTTTTGTTAAGTTGGGAAGGTGAGGAAGCATTTTCTGACAGATAAGACATATGAGAAGAGACAGGTTTGGTAAAAGACACAAGAGGGGGTGAACACTTTGTATGGGCTGCGGGTGGGGAAATCTTGAACTAATGAAAGTCAAATTTGGTGACAGTGAGAATCAAGTCCTCACCCATTGGACTATGATCCCTGTCACCTCACTGCACCAATGGTTGCAGTGTCTAATGTCTGCATGTCCTTGTGTTATTCAGGACAATGATGGAGAGCAGTTTCTCCACTCGGTGTAGGCGTGCACCAATTGTGAGGCAGCTGCTAACTCTTACAAGTAGTGCCTGTGAAACTTACACATCTGTGGAGTGCCACCAGTCTGACATTCCTCAATCCAACATTCAAGGGTATCCCTCTTTCTCATCCTGAGGACTCTGTAGTGATTTCTACACTGTTCACCAGTGTGGGGGATACTGGTAATACTGGACAAATCCCAGGCCAAATTATTCCATGCATCTGATTTGTAATCAGATCCATGATTGTGCTCCTGCAAAAGCCTGGACCATATTCATTCACTAGGAGTCCAACAAGCACTTTGGACTCCTGCACACCCTCTCTTTGAGACCAAAATCTCAAAACCTCTCCATGAATGCTAGCCATGTCTAATGCAGATAAAGACCAATCTATAATGATGTTTCCCACCAATTCCAGTTATCAGAGATACTGATAGCATTGTATTTCCTGATTTTGCAACATTTGAAAATGGTGCTCATCACTTGCCATCGCACAAACACAGGCAAAGTGTTTTTGTGATAGTAACCCATACAGAGATGGTAACCAATACAGACATTAATACACAAGTGCATAGCTGACACAATATTAGTGTGTTAGCCATCAGGAAAACAATTATGATATAAGACATACTGGGTCAACTGATATAATTGGGAGTGACTATGATGTGAAGTAGAACACCTTTAAAAGAGAAGGGATTCTGCTGTATTCCAGTCCTACACTTAACAGCTGTTGCCACAAGATGAATGAAAAAAACATAGTTGTCTAGGTTTACTGTCATTGCTATCTAATGCAAAGTCACAACAGTAAAATAAAGGTTGCAATTTTTGTATTCAAACCCAGGACCATATGGACTTCAGCCCAAAACTTATCATCTGTAGCCAAAGGAGAAGTTACATATCTATCTCTTAGATTAGTATTCATTTTGAGATTCACGCTGTTAAATGCACTGCAATGGTGCATAGTGGGTTTGCTCCAGGCACACTCACATTAATAGAATGCATCCGATAGCAATTTTTAGATGCCTGGGTCCCATCTGCTACCTGGGTGGTCCAATCATACAGTTTGTGGAATGCCGCTGTGGGTGCAAACCAGCTGAGCATAGCCAAAGCTGTCTGTGCCAAATGCAGCACTGTGCAAACAGTGGCCCAAAAATTAAGAGAAAAAACAAGTAATAACAGGGAGAAACAGAAATCAGTGTGTGACATACACAGTACAGCATGTTAGTACACATGAAATATGCCTACATAGGTCTGGAATCCAAATCACCATCCAAATGCAGATTCGAAAAACAGTATGGGAACCTTAACCCTGTTTTCCACACAAACACCTTTGCAGCAAGCAACAACAATAATTTAGCACACTAACAAAATAAACAGAATGTACAATTATAATAAAACATTATGTGTTAGTTGCACGTTTAGTGAAATGTTTTTCTTTGAAAATACTGCATTTAGTGATTACACACCTTGTTATGATTCTTGCTTGCAAATATACAGCATTGTCTTAACTTTATGTGTTCCTTGGTCATTCAACAGTTATCGGACCAGTATTCTGGGACATACAGTGTGTAAACCATTCTATATCATTGTACTTACAATGTCAAAGGAAATTAACTGGGAATAATATGATATGCAGTTTCCAACTAAGGAAAGGCAGGTTGGATGCCACAAACAAGCGTTGCTTGTCCTTTTGGCAGTGGGGGAGCTAATGTGTGCTCCTGCTATGGCACTAATAAGACTGCGTTAGTCTGGTTACTCTGCTTGTTTGGCATCCTGCCTATTGTCTGATTTAGGGAGGGTTAATAAGTCCAAAACTGTAATGTGTATCCTTACTGTTGAACTTTTTTCTGTAATGCTTTCCCAGTACAAAAATATGGTGAAGTAGGAGGATGGTTTTAGGTTCCTAGAGGATGAGTCAGTGTGCTATGGCTTGTCTTCTAGACAATGCAAGGACATACTGAGCATGCTTATTTCTGCCCACAACCACACCAGCGCTGGTTCCACTTCTGACTCATCACTGGCCTACGGCTGTGGTGACCTTGGCATTGTCTGGAGGATGTGTTCCCCTTCACCTTGCTGATCTTGCTGCAGCTGTTTCCACAAGATTAAATTGGGTAGCACAGCACTTACTATGAGCATTGTGGGACATGTCAGTGGACTTTAATGGAGACCTTGGCCACTTGTATGTAGGCATTGGCACTGTGACTGCAGTAGCTCAAAAACATGCTCTATGCCATTACAGGTTGGGTTATGTTTCTCATTAAGTGTTATGTGTGTGTGTGTGTGTGTGTGTGTGTGTGTGTGTGTGTGTGTGTGTGTGTGTGTGTGTGTGTGTGTATGTGTGTGTGCATTTCTGATGGGCTGCTTCAGTCATGACTCCAGTGTATAAGCATGCTTCCACCCCTAAATGACTCTATGAGATATCCCACTTCGCATATATCTGGTGCATTTGGGAGATGTGGCACATATGGGAGCCATGTTAACTACCAGGGTTGCCAGCACACTCATTCCAGATGATTCCCATGCCATTACACATAACCTGTAGTTATCTGAGTGGTAGACCTTATGGCTAATGTAGACCCTACCAAGTATTCCAGGTGTTGTTTTCATGTGCACCTGACTGTGATGTATGGCACACATTACTTCAGGGTAGTGCAATACATAATACAATTGCAGCATTCTTGTGACACTCTCTGCAGAACTAATGATAACATATATGTGCTCTCTGCCATGTTGTAGCATAGCATGCAGAAAGGTTTGGGTGATCCTGGATGCTGAAGCATTTGACACACCAGTCATGTCCCCTGGCAGTCTGTGAAAGGTACCTGTGGCTAGGACTCTAAGTTAAACACATACCTTGTTTTTCACTGTGATGGGTTCCCCACATTTGGCTCTGGCTCTGAGTCAAGACTGCCACAGGTTACGCAGTTTCTGTACTGGGTCTTGGGTCTGCAAAGTCTTCACCTTCTCTGTCTATGGCTGTTGGCAGCAGCATTAGCTTCAGCCTGTACCTCAGACAAATGTATTGCAAAAGCAGGAGCTACAAACAATCTATGATTACTTTGTATCTGTCCTACACTTTTTTTCCAGTCAGCATAAAAAGCAGCATGAAATCCACATGGATACTTTATATCTTGTTGACTAGCTCCATAAGAATGGTTGAGTAGCATGCAATTCAGCTGCTTATGCCGTAGTTAGCATCTCTGAAGCACAAACTCAGACATATGCAACCCATTACTAATGTACTCCATTATAAAAAGGCAAATGGGCAGATAGGCAGACTGATGTGAATGAGAGTTAGTGCATTGTTTAACTCAGTGACACATTTATTTTGAACAGCATATCTCTTCAGTGAGTATTGTACTCCAACAGGTATGTATCCATTTTCTTACCTACATAATACTTATGCTGGAATGTAGTTAAGAATAATATGAAATGTGTTTTTTTAATTTAATTGCATTTATTTAAACTGTATTTACTTTAATACTGCTACACACTCAAGTGTGCTAGCTTGCACTGCATTTGAATAGTTTTTACTGCTGTTTTAGCTGCTTTTCTGTAAAAATACAAAACAAAAAAGTTCTAAGCTTATTTCCCACCTTTCCTGTAGCTAGTCTAGTCCAGATACAGATTTGCTGTATCCAGGACTGTTTGTAAGCTTCTGAGCCGCCCAAGCCTGTCTGTGTTGGAGGAAAGCCTTCTAGCTTATCAGTTGGAGTGGTAAGCACTAGGTAGTCTAGCTACCACAAGAGGAGTAGTTTCTGGCCCAGAAATTGTAGTTTATTGGCCGTTTGAATAGTTTTTCCATCCCTTTCAACTTTCTGGTTTAAAAGCCCATGTTTGCGCTTGTTTTCTGCCTTTCCTGTAACTAGTCTAGTCCAGGTACAGATTTGCTGTATCCAGGACTGTTTGTAAGCTTCTGAGACCCCCAAAGCCTTTCTGTGTTGGAGGGAAGCCTTCTAGCTTATCAGTGGGAGTGGTAAGCACTAGGTAGTCTATCTACCACAAGAGGAGTGGTTTCTGGCCCAGAAATGATAATTTATTGGCCATGTGGGCAGTTTTTCCATCAGTCTCAAATGTCTGGTTTAAAAGCACACGTTTGTAAGGTTTGCGCTTGTTTAAGCTCTGCCTAGCAGTGCTGAGCTGAGTTAATATTACTGGTGCCAGAAAGTCTGCTCTTCAGTTTTTCCCTTGAATCTTGCTAGTTCTTTCTCTCTTGCAGTTTAAATAGGTTAATCACTTTACACTTCAACAGGTTTTTGTAGCAATTATTGTAGCACACCTAAGTGCCATCAGCACTAGTTGTTCTTCATGGAAATAGCTCCAGTACTTAGTAGTTATGACCACTTCTCCTGGCATGATTAAAGGGAAGTTCTCTGTGCTTTCTCCTATTAACCTGGTGCACTTGGGCATTCTGATGCAGTGTAGCAACTGCCTCATGTACACAGACAAGCTTCTCCTCTTAACTCCCAACACTTAGACTTGTGAGAGATGCACTTATACCACCGAATTGGATGCTACGCACTCCCCAGCTAAAACTGGACTAGCTGGTCAAGAGGAGAACGTCAACACCTGCACCACACCACATGGAACAGATAGCCCTCCAGAACACCTACCATCACATCTCTCACATAAAAACGCAAACCACAAACCCACCTTCATGGAGGCTCTCAATAGAAATTTACCCAAACAGCAGAGACCTCCAAGACAGAAATGCACTTGACCACCACAACAAAGCACAAACCACAGGACACATAGCTCACCTCCACAGTGTGCCCCTCAACCTAAGCCACTAAGGCTAAACACCTTGCCCAATACACTAATCATAGGTGACTCAATAGTGAGGCACACAGATGTCCCACTCACTAGGCTGAATAAGGAGAAGGTAACAAAATCCAACACATAACATGCAGTCAGGTAACTCCACAACAAGTACGAGTATGACTCTGTCATTGTCCATGTGGGTATGAATGACCTGAGATGCACCTTCCTGAACTACATGAAATGAGACATGGTGGAACTCTCAGATTATGTGGCCCAGGCAGGCATAAACCTAGCCCTGAACAGTATCCTACCGTCACCCAGAATGATACTGCAGTACAAATAAAAAATGAGTGACTTCAACAATTGGCTAAGTTTCTATTGTCATTCAAAGGGGATCCAGTATCTGTCTGCTTGGGGCGACATGATTGACAGACCTTGATGCTTTGCCAGAGATGGCCTGCATTTGTCACTCCTGGGTTTCTGGATATTGGCTAAAGCTTTTGCCACCCCTATAGTGCCTTTCTTAGGTGGTGTTCCAAAGACCAAATTACCACCATAACAGCTATAAATAAATGCAATCTGAGGGTCATGCTGCTCAACACTAGAAGTCTAAATCTCAAGATATACTCTCTCAAAGCACTCCTCAAAATGGAGAACATCAACATTTGTGCTGTAATGGAGACTTGGTTTAAAGTGGCAGAAAGTAACCCTGTGCTACCAGGCAATAACTCATTCCTCACCTTTTGGCCCTGAAACATGGACCATAGCTCCAAAGGCAGTGGTGTCTCCATATTCCTAAAGGTTATGCACACCTCCAGACTAGTAACCCAGCATAATGCATCAGAGATACTTCAGGTACAATTAACATTGGGTAAGATGGCAATCCAGGTCATAGCCTGCTATAGGTCACCAACCATGTCCCTAGACTCTCACTCCACATTTCTAAGCACCCTGGAATCTATCAAGGTCCATCCTAACACTGTCATACTAGGAGACTTCAACTACCCCTCCATCAATCAACTGGGAGAACTACGCAAGCACCAATACACTGGCCCAACGCTTCCTGGAATTCAACAATTCCAATGCCCTGGACCAGCTCATTCTGACCCCCACTAGAGGAAGCAACATTCTTGACCTGGTTATTACTAACATGGGTGACCGTTGCTCTATACCAGTAGTCAATCCCTCCCTGGTTAGATATGGCCATAAACTAATCACTATGGAAATCCACATCTCACCCACACCACCCCCCCCCCCAAAGGTAACCACCTTGAAAACCTTCTCCAAAACTGACTTTGGGCTCCTAAAAACAGAGGTGGTTAACTTCACAGCACCCATGCCAGTGGAAAATAGCTGCATGACTGCCGAATCATACACCAATGCACTGTTTTAACATGTACATAAATGCATGGAACTAGCCATACCCAACAGAACCAAGACAATCTCCTCCAAAAAAAAAAAAAAGGAAGCCAATCTGGTAAACTCTATAACAGAAGGAAGAAACTGTTGCAGAAAAAGATGAAGTCCCAAGACTGGAAAAACTCCCTTATTAGCCTCAACAAAAAGTTGAGATCTCTCATCAAATCCTCTAAAGCCAGCTATGAAGGCAGAATTGCGTCAGACACTAAAAACAATGACAAAGCCTTCTATAGTTATATCAAGAACTTCCACATCAATACCTTGATTTTCCTTGAGTTACTGCACAATGGTATCTCCTATACTGAGCCAACAGATATTGCCAACATACTAGCTGACAGATTCAGTGGCAACTTTACTCCTCTCCACCCCTCCCCCACCCAAACGACCACTCACAATACCGGAAGAATGCCAGGCACCCAGCATTACTGCAGCACAGATTAAAGCTGCATTGTCCAAGGCCAACAATACAGCTTCCATGGGACCCAATAATATCTCTGGCTGTGTTCTACATGAGCTACAAAGTGAACTGGCACCACATCTGTGTGCCTTGTTTAGTCGCAGCCTCACATCAGGTGTTGTCCCTACCGAATGGAACACTGCTACAGTCTTCCCTCTCCGTAAAGGGGGAGCAACTACAGACCCTGGGAATTATCGCCCCATTAGCCTGATGAGTCTCTAGACCCTACACAGTTTAGCTTTGTGAAAGGGAGATCATGCCTGCTCAACCTGGTTGACTTATTTGAGTCAATCACCAGGGCTCTGGATAAAGGTAAGGCAGTGCATACAGCCTACCTCGATCTGGCCCATGCCTTTGATACCATTCCTCACTCGGGAATTATTGATAAATTCACCAAACTAGGCATCAACCCCTATATCACTAGGTGGGTTGCAAATTGGCTCACAGATAGAAAG
Organism: Protopterus annectens; assembly: GCF_019279795.1. Taxonomy (NCBI): domain Eukaryota; kingdom Metazoa; phylum Chordata; order Ceratodontiformes; family Protopteridae; genus Protopterus; species Protopterus annectens. The sequence continues at coordinate 232,495,627 of NC_056734.1, read as the reverse complement.
TAGTAGACCTCAAGTCAGAATGCGGACCAGTCATGAGTGGAGTGCCACAGGGATTGGTCCTGGGTCCTCTCCTGTTCGGCATCTACTTCTCAGAAGTTCAGGCCAACACAAAGGCACTCTGGCTGACCACGTTCACAGATGACTGCAAGCTGAGAGCCATTATTAACTCCCCAAGTGATGCAGACATCCAACAGAAAGGCCTCAATGACACCAATGACTGGTGTCGAAACCATGGCCTTAAGCTTAATGCCAAAAAATGTGTCATCATCCCCTTTGGTAAAAACTCAGTTCCTACAAATTACCACATTGATGGGAGCCCACTGAACACTGAAGGTGTTATAAGAGATCTGGGGATGCAGGCTGACAGCAACCTCTCCTTCAACCACCACATTACCACTGTGGTCAGAATGTCCTTCTATGTGGCCCATCCCATTACCAAGGGTTTTGCATCCAGGAAGAAAGAGGTCATCATTTCTCTCTACACTTCTCTCATTAGACCCTTCATTGAGTATAATGCCTAATTTGGCATGTTCCTCACTAGACACCTGCAACAGCTGGAGAGGCCACAGAATTACCTCATGAAGAGGATCCTAGGCTTTAAACACATGTCCTACATGGACAGACTCAAATGACTCCAGCTATTCTCTGTCTCATATTGCCTACTTAGTGGTGATCATTGCTTGACTTACAAAGCCATGTCTGACCCAATCCCTCTGCACCACACACTCCAGAGACCTCAACCTCATTACCACAATCAACAGAACATGCTGGAGGGACAGGGTCCTCACCCAGAGACTGCCTATGCTCTGGAATAGACTTCTCATACATGTCAAGCAAGAGAACCTCACTGTCCCTCTTCAAGAGAAATCTTGATGAGTGGATGGGTAATAGAGCGTTCACCCCGGGGATCACTTCAGTGGCTCTACTTGATAGAGGCACTGAGAACTTACATTGTGTGGCACCATGCCGGGGGACTTCTATTGACTAGGCTTGTAAAGGCTCCAGGGCCATTAGTCTAGTACACACCTATGAACCTATGAACCTAAATCTGTATTAATTTTTTAGAACTGTAACCATGGCATGGCTTTATTATTCAAGCCATTTCAGAGGTACAGAGGATGTAGAGTAGGCTGAAATTATAATGCTATGTGATAACTATGTACATGTTTCATGGAAAGGTCTTTTGATAGCACTTTTAGTATTTCACAGTTGTTTGGTTAGCTCAATTGGACCTTAGACTGTTATTTTGTTTGGGGGTGGGACAAATACGAGTTCCTGCTATGGCACAAACTAGAATGGATTCTCATTCTGGGTGGGTGAGCATAGCTGAGCATCTGTTATGGCCCAAACAAGGATATGTTTTCCTTGTTACTCTCCTTGTTTTATATCCGCCCCTGTTAATTTTAGACCCCTGTTGAATCTTTAAAATCTTTCAAGTGGGGAATACTGACAGCCTTCCTTTATTGCTTTATCTGTAGACTATTGATTTGTACTTATGTGATCCTTATATGTGTTATTATTTTGTCTTTCAGGACACAAAATGTCTGTTCAATATAGACTCCCATTTACTGAGGTGGCGAATGACCTCATCATAGAGGCCTTACATCAATATCATGCAGTACTGCTGTCCAGAGAGTGAACCAATATGGCTCAACATACAGCCCTGTGGGACAAATTAGTCCACAATATAAATGATATGGGGCTCGCACTTATGAACAGGTGTGTCACAGAGCCAGCAATATGATCACAACTGCAAGGAGACGTGCAGCCGCAGTGGCATGTGATTGCCAGATAAGCAGTGGTATGCCTGCTGAAGAACCCCCTCTCACTACCACAGAGAAATTCCCGGCAAACATTGCCACACAACACACCTCCCAGCAATCAATGTGCCAGTATGTTCTTAATGTGGGGCCACTCCTGCATCTCTCAAGAGGAGCTTCCAGGTATGCTTTGTTAGATCATCATTTGAATAATGTGGCATTCTGAAATAGCATCAGTAGTTTATATGTCTGTGTCAAATTGTATTTTGGGTGAGGGAATTTAAGACAGCTGCAGTTTTAATCTTATTTTAAAGTTGTTGGACACATTCTTCTTAACATTTCAGTTACTGCAGATATAGATGAGTAAAGCTATTACACCTATTATACTGTTAAATGTGGTGCTGTTGCAATTACCCTTCCTTTACTTATTTCAAGACCGTCAGGAATTCAGAGACATAGTTCTCCTGTAGTTGGTAAACAGAATATATTTATTTCAGTACTGTAGATACTTCACAAGATGTCTGATAATGTGTCCTCTCAGACCTGCTCTATGTATTGCTGTACTGTATGCATACCTGTCAACTGTAGCAATTTCTGCTAAATGTCCAGATTTTGGACTCAAATGTCTGGCCCGTATTTCATATCATAGTGCATTTCAGGCAAATTATTGACACGCCATTAAAGATTGCAGACATAAAATAATGACAGAGATCTGTGTTTCAGACTTCACACCCTTCAAAAATGTCATGCTAAAGCAAAACCTGTTATTCTATCAAGATTCTAAGTTTGTAATAGAAATAATATTTTAAAATTGCCCCTATTCTTGGGCATTTGTCCACCCATTATTTATGTCTTTGTCCAGATTTCTTGCTGTAAGAGGTTGAGAGATATGACTGTCTGTAATAGTGACAGCAGTGTAAATTGTTTAGCATATATTGCAGAACAGTAGTGCAGGTATTAATGTATTCCTGTGTTCCTTCCTTTTATAACAAGTGATAGTGGAAGCAGTTCTGTGTCCCCTGCACCACTTGATGGCAGTGTCTCATCTGACTCTGATGATGGTGGTCAAAGTGAGGCACAGCTGGGGGTTGCAGAGGCTGAATATGACACAGTGGATGACACTCAGAGACTCCCCCCATTGTCCCTGCACACAGCCATTACTCCTACACATCCCCAGCCCACTAAGGCCACAGAATTCGGACAAGTGGAGGGTGAGAGCACTGACCAGGGAAGTGTAGCTACTGCTGCTTCAGAGTCTGTTGACTCTGACCATAGTCAAACTGTTTGTGAAGTGCCACACAGGAAACTCGATAGGGGTGCTCAGAGGAGGCCTGCTGTCCTCGTCCATCTGGTGAAGGTGTCTCTTTCACATATAACACTACTTATATTTAGGGCCATCAATGAGGCACAGACACATTCAGAGAGGCACTCCAGATAAATGCAAATGCTCAGGATTCTAGATGTGGCACAGTCTGATATCCATGACTGCCTCAACCGTATTGTTGATTCCATAGAGCAGATGAGTAACACATTGGACCATGGTGTGTCTGTGATGGAGTGTGGAGTATCTGTCATGAAATACACATTGTCTGTGATGCTGCGTCTGCTGGGAGGGGAACATCGGCCTAGTGGGTATAGGTCAGCTAGTACATCTGCTGTGAGCCAACGTGGCCGTATCCGATCACACTCCAGTAGTGGCAGTACCTCCACTGCTCCAGCAGAGAGTGTGCTGTCCACACCCAGATGTGGCAGGCCATGGGGTTGTGGTACTGGACATTCCAGTGAAGGAAGCACATTCAATAGACATCGCAAATTATGAAGAAATACTTTATTGTTGGATGGAAACAGTGCAGACCCTACAGATGAGGGGTTGCATTGGTCAATACTATTTGTAAGGACTAGATCTAGAATATTACAAACACATGTAGATTGGTGCTGTCTTAGTTCCATGGCATATGTGTTATCAATGTCCAGGAATTGTTGTGCATGTGAGTTTGGCCTCACATAAGTTTCACAATCGGTGTAGTTATAGTTGTATTTATCCCTGAGTAGTTGTGCTCAACTTTAATTGTTGCAAGTAGTTATGAATAGGCTGTGTGGCCTTTCTTGTTCCTGGAAAGGGACATATAACATTCAGTTTTTTTTTAGCCACAGTAAATTGGAATTACATTAACTCCATTGACTTATGTTTTCAACACTTGTAGAGGAAAAATTATCCTCAATGAGGAGAGGTTATTCATCCCATATGGTTCCTCCAAATTCATATTGCACTCTGAATGTGTGGGAAGCACTGTAACCTTGCTAAGCCAGACTACTTACTGCCGTCTTGCATCAGGTTTCTGTGGCTGCATAGACATCCAGCACTTCTGTTGGGACAAATGCTGACAGAGAATGCAGTTTCTGATGTTAACTCCTACAGTTTATCAACATGACCCTTACTTTGTTGGAGTTAAATATTTTTACATAATAACTTCTGCTTGTGTGACATTAAAGGCATTATGGTGGAGGCATGTGCCTTAGCCAGCAAACAAAAGCCTATAGATGCCAGGTGAAGTCCATGTCTTTCAAAGCAGCATGGCCTATCCACAATGACATCCTACAATGACAGGAACAGGAGCCCCTTAGAATGACATCAGACACATAAGCAATTTCTAAAGATCATTTGATCTTTATTTTGTTGTAGTATCCTAGGCGAGCTTATAATGCAAGTCAGAAAAAGGGACATACATGTCTCAGACAGATATTTAGAGAACTCAATAATTTCTATCATCATATATTCCCTAGAGATACATCTGAGGTTGTGCATGCCAACACCAACTATGATGAATTAATAGTGGGACTTGTTGTGGAGAGACTTGACTGCATGTGTGATGTAATGAGTATTTCTGACACACAGCTAACCCTACATTTCTCCTTGTTTAAGGTGAAGAGTGGGACAGGTGTATGTCTCATTCTACAGTCAACTGTAAGGACAACCTTTACAAAAGATAACTATTGTCTTAGGCACTTCCTGGGTGATACACTGGTGCTCCTTTTCTTATGTGTATCGTGTGCTTGGGTTTAGTGTAAGGTGTACCATGCTTGTGTTTTGGATGTCTCTGCTGTTCTGTAGGTTTATAGAGAGTACCTCCGCCCATGATGGTAAAACATTGATGTTGTAGTACACACCTGAGGCATTATCTACACTGAGTCAATAAGGACATGTCAGCTAGGCCATCAGATGAAAGGGAGGGGCACTGACAGCTCGTAATGTAATGTGTGATCCTGGTATCTGCACAGAGAATGAGAAAAGGATAGGTGTATGTGATATGGTGCTATTTCTGGGGGACTAACATATGGGGTGTACAGTAGAAGGTCTATCCAAAGTGTGAACTATACTTCTGTTGTGGAAAAATAAGATGTGACATTAATGATTGTTTAACTGATATTTGCCCAGCTATGCTGAGATTTGTCAATGATTTGCTCTGTTAGATAGCATTGGCCGATTGTAAGGGAAAATAGTTTGTTTTTCTTCATATATAACTGCAAAGGATTAAGCTTTCTGCACACAATCAGGATCAGGGCAGCTAAGACAACGAAACACTGGTAAAGCTCAAAATGAGACCAGAAGCAGTTAACTTAAAATATATAGTCCTAGTGTGCACTCCAGGCACAAGAGTACAGGGATGTTTTTTCACAAATCATGTGTCATGATATTTACTTAAGAGGTAAAATGAAATGGATTCATGCAGTGTGAATCCAGTGTATCAAGTGAGCAATGCATCTGCAACAGAATAAAAGTATTAATTGACAAATTGCTTGTTAATTACATAATTAATAGAGTCAAACAGCACAGTTTTATTTTCAAAAATTAATCATAGCAACACAGTAAAAATGAACTATAAATTTTATTACAAAAGCAAAAGTAGCAACTCCAAATACTGCAGGGCTTTCACTTCATAACAGTGGCCTGATGAATATGCATAGAACAGCATTCTATAGGCTGCTGTAGAACATTCTCTGTGTAATGTCCGGTAATAGCTTAGACACACACACTACCACCCCCACCAGTTGATTGCAGTGTGAATAGCACTCCTACCTATCTAAAGTACACAGAGTGTAAAACACATTAATTAATGCATGTGCCACAACACAAGTCTAACTTTAACAGGACTGCAGGGGATCTATCTTTGTGGAGCTTTTCTCCCCGGGCCTCTGCTGAAAATGGAAATATATCCAGTTAGACTAGCCCGGTTAACAAATGTAAAATAAATAAATAAAATAAAATAAATCTAATAGTAGTTGACATCAGCAGGCCATGTGGCGGACAAGAGGTTGAAGGCTTGCTTGAAATGGATGTTTGTGCAAGCACCAAAATACTGCAAAACCTTGCCATTGTAGAAGTCAGTTAGGGATATACACTTCCACTCTTTATGGATACACACACACACACACACACACACACACACACACACACACACACACACACACACACACACACACATCCAGTTGACTTCAGTGAGAATAGAACCCCTACTTCTCTAAGTATTTCGACTGCAGACCACACTACTTAATACATGCAACACAGCACAAGTCTGATTTTAACTAGACTGAAGGTGATCTTATAGTAGATGAAATCAGCAGGTCATGTGAGGGGACAAGAGGTCAGAGGCCTGCTTGAAATGGATGTTTATGCAAGTACCAAAACACTGCAAAACCATGCTATTGGAGAAAACTGTTAAGGATACATACTTCCACTCTTGATGGAGACAAACACACCCAGTTGACTTCCGTGAGAGTAGAACCCCTATCTATCTGAAGGCACAGACAACAAAACACAGGACTTAACAAAGGAGCCATGGAACTAGTCTGATTTACATGAGACTGCATGTGAACTTATAGTAGATGACATCAGCAGGCCATGTGGGGGACAAGAGGTTAGAGACCTGTTTGAAATGGATGTTTGTACAAGCAACAAAACACTGCAAAAGCATGCCATTGGAGAAGTCACTTTGGAATGCACACTTTCACTCTTCTTTATGGAGACATACACGCAGCACATAGTTAATTGTAGTGAGAACCAAACTCCTACCTACCTAAGTGCACAGACTACACAACAGGGTATTTAATGTGAGCACCATGGCACAAGTCTTATATTTCTAAGAGTTGAGGTGAACTTATAATAGAGGACATCAGCAAGCCATGTGGGGAGCAACAGCTTGGGAAGCTTGCACAGGCACATCACTTCTTAGTTTCATCTGAGGTTAGTAGTCTAACAGAAATATACTGTTTAGAAGCCTAGCAGTCTAACAACAGAAGTACCCTTATTAAGTATAGTTGGCTGTTTGAGTTTGGCAGAGGAAGCTTGTGAGCACCACCAAATTGCCTTGGCAATGAGGGAGCACACAATATTATATATTATACTTTGTATTATGGTTGATATATATGTTGAAAAATTAAGGAGATCCCAGGGTTGTATTGATTGTTGGCATGGTTGGTGGTGGAGAAACAAATGGGTGGGATGTAAATATATGTACATATGTTTATATTGTACCCTCAGTTTGCAAAGTTTCCATATGCAGTTTTAGTTCAGATAAAGGAACTGTGACATATAGAGCAATAAGAACATATCATATCTATGTATACATCTATATATTTATACATAATGCAATAGTATAAGAAGCATTGAATGTGTGCTATGGTTAACTAAATGTACACGCATATGCATTTGCCTCTTTACCTGTTTGCACATAGGTAAGCAGTGTGCAAACGCATGCCGCATTGCTAACATCTGAGACTTACTGTTCATGCAGTTTGAATCCAATGTATAGTGTGGGCAACACAGCTGCAAAAGAATAAAAGGAGTAATTGACAAATCACTTGTTAATGGCATTACATAGGCAACAGAGTCAAACAGCACAGTTTTTTTTTCAAAAATTAATCATAGCAACACAATAAAATGAACTATAATTTTATTACACAAGTAAAAGCAGCAACTACACAAACTGCAGGGCTTTCATTTCATAACAGTGGCCTGATGAATATGCATAGAACAGTGTTCTATAGGCTGCTGTAGAATATTTTCTGTGTAATGTCCAGTAACAGCTTAGACACACACACACAAACACACACACACACACACACACACACACACACACACACACACACACACACGCACACACACACACTACCACCCCCACCAGTTGGCTGCAGTGAAAATAGAACCTCTACCTATCTAAGGTACACAGACTATGGAACACAGTAATTAATGCTTGCACCACAGCATGAGTCTAATTTCAACCGGACTGCAGGTAACCTTATAGCAGTTGACATCAGCAGGCCATGTGGGGGACAAGAGGTTGGAGGCCTGCTTGAATTGGATGTTTGTGCAAGCACCAAAACACTGCAAAACCATGCTATTGGAGAGGTCTGTTAAGGATAGACACTTCCACTCCTGATGGACACAAATGCATCCAGTTGACTTCAGCGAGAACAGAACCCCTATCTATCTAAAGACAGAGACTACAGAACATGGTACTTAACACACAAACCATGGAACTGGTCTGATTTACATGAGACTGCATGTGAACTTATAGTAGATGACATCAGCAGGTCATGTGGGGACAAGAGGTTGGAGGCCTGCTTGAAATGGATGTTTGTACAAGCAACAAAACACTGCAAAAGCATGCCATTGGAGAAGTCACTTTGGGATACACACTTCCACTGTTCTTTATGGACACACACACACACACACACACACACACACACACACACACACACACACACACACACACACACACACACACACACACACACACACACACACACACACACACACACACACACACAAACACAGACTATTGCAACCCTACAGTAAGTGCACAGACTACACAACAGGGTATTTAATGCAAGCACCATGGCACAAGTCGGATATATCTAAGAGTGCAGGTGAACTTATAGTAGATGACATCAGCAAGCAATGTGGGGAACAACAGCTTGGGAGGCCTGAACAGGCACATCACTTCTTAGTTTCATCTTAGGCTAGTAGCCTAACAGAAGTATACTGTTTAGAAGCCTAGCTGTGTAACAACAGCAGTATCTTTATTGAGTATATCTGGCTGTTTGAGTTTGGCAGAGGAAGCTTGTGAGCACCACCAAATGGCCTTGTCGAAGAGGGAGCACACAACATTTTATATTGCACTTTGCATTATGGTTGATATATATGATGAAAAATTAAGGAGACCCCAGGGTTGCATTGATTGTTGGCATGGTTGGTGATGGGGAACAAATGGGTGGGATGTAAATATATGTACATATGGCTATATTGTACCCTCAGTTTGCAATGTTTCCATATGTAGTTTTAGTTCAGACAAGCAAACTGTGACATACAGAGCAATAAGAACATATCATATCTATGTATACATCTAGATATTTATATATAATATAATAGTGCACAAAGCACTGAATGTGTGGTATGGTTAACTAAGTGTACACTCATTCACATTTGCCTCTTTACCTGTTTGCACATAGGTAAGCAGTGCGCAAACGCATGCCACATTACTAACATCTGAGACTTACTATTATGTAATATACACCTGCTACTGTAGCCCACTCCTATTTCTACTCCAGTCTGGGATTTCCCAATGACTAGTAGCAATAATTGAATGTATCTGCTTTCTGTTGTTGACAGTGTCACATAAATCCTATCTGTTTTTAACCTGTTTCTGCAATGCTGCAGTAGTGCAAACTAGATAAGCCTTCCCAAAAATGTTTACTAGATGCAGTGCATTACACAAATGAGGAATTTAAACCAAACAAAGATAATAAATATTAAATGTATGGGACACATAAAGTCTGTAAAAGCAGACTACCAAACAGCACTTATAATAGCAGACTACCAGCAGAACTTATAATAATCATAATAAAATAGCTATTGCTTCCATCTATATCCCTCCTGCAAACAATCTAAACACTCTTGAAAACATACTGTCCTGGTTTTCCCATAACATAACTTATGAAACCCTCATCTTGGGAGATGTCAACTTAGACTGGTCCAAACTTAAACCTGACTCTCCCCAAAATAGTATTAACTTACACGGCTTCCATCAACTCATATCGTCCCCCACCCGACTCCATAGAAATACATCTTCTAGCTCCATAATAGACTGGATACTTACCAGCTGCCCCCACCATTACCACAACCCTATTACTCTACCAGACCAACTTAGTGATCACCTCCCCACCTCTGTCCTCAGATTCAACACTCAACCTCCCAAATATCATCTATATCGAGACGGCCATACAATCACCAATTTTAATCTAACACAATTCAACTCAAATCTATCTTCCATTGACTGGTCCTTCCTAAAAAATATCCCAATAGATGAGGCAGTCAGCAGCTTTAATGACATCTTCCTGAATATCCTTAACTCCCTTGCTCCTTCTAGAAGAATTTGAATAAAACCCAATCACGGCCCATGATTCTCCAAACAAATTAAGTCCCTCATGCTCAACAGAGATAAAGCCTGGAAAGTCTGGACCAAAACCAAAGAATTATCCTACCTTCACCACTACAAGCACCTCAGAAACCTTACTAAGAAACAAGCCAATGCAAAAAAAGTCCTTCTACAACTCTGGCCAACTTACTTACAAATCAAACCCTCAGAAATTCTGGACTGCAATAAACAGAATCCTGGCCCCAGGCCATCCATCAACACACAGCCCCTTCCCCAACACAAACCCTCTAGACACAGCTACCCTTCTTAACAATCACTTTATCAATACTATTCAGTCACTCATCCCAAACTGTAAGACTACTCCCCTGTCTACCCCACTCAGCCTACCTGACAATCCTCCATTCTCACTACATCCTGTCTCCACCTCCTATATAAGATCTCTTCTTTATAAACTCAAACCCTGTTCCTCCTCCACTGATAATCTACCACTACCTTCCTCAAACTAGCTGCAGACACCATAGCCTACCCAGTGTCCATATTAATTAACATATCTATACAAGAATCCACTGTCCCCACTCTCTGGAAATTCTTTTTTACCATTCCTCTGCACAAAGGTGGCAATTCTACTGACCCTTCTAATTACTGACCCATAGCCATCCTATCCCCCCTCTCTACGATTCTTGAAAAATGTGTCCACTCCCAACTACCCAACTACCTGCTCCAACATAATCTCCTCAACCCCACCCAACATGGCTTCCGTCCTCACCACAGCACAACTACTGCCCTACTATTTTTTACCCATACCATTGCTGATGCCCAGGACAAAAATAAACTTCTCTCCTGTCTCTTCCTTGACCTCTCAAAAGCCTTTGATACAGTCTCACATCCCCTACTGCTATCCAAACTTGATAATCTTAACCTATCTACCTCCACTCTTACCTGGTTCTCTAGCTACTTAACTCACAGGAAACAATCAGTAAGATGGTTCTCTTCCACTTCTCCTTTTATACCTGTTCCAACAGGTGTTCCTCAGGGCTCCATCTTGGGACCCCTCCTCTTTAACATATTCACTAATGACCTCCACACATCTTGCAAACAATCTTCCCTCATCCAATATGCTGATGATTCTACCCTCATATGTATCTCTGACAGCATATCCAAACTTCATACTCTTACCCAACAGACCTTCCTCTCTACTGGACAGTGCCTAACCAATAACCTATTGATCCTCAACTCCAAAAAGACCAAACTATTACTTTTTCTTCCCCACTTTCTCTCTCTTACCACAAATCCACCTTTACTGTCACTTCTTCAAATAACACTACTATCAAACCTGAAACCCAAACTAAACTTCTAGGAGTCATTATCGATGATGAACTGAAGTTTAATACATACTTACTTCACAGTATAAAAAGGACTCACCAGAAACTAGGTCTTCTATATCGTAACAAAAGATACCTAACATCCAATGCTAGACTATCCCTTGCCCGAGCTTTTCTCCTTCCCTCCCTTCTTTATGCTGCCCCTATATTTACCCATATCCAAACTACTACCTTAAACAAACTTCAACAAACATACCATAAGATAACTAGATTTGTTACAAACTCACCATATAATGCACACCACTGCCTATCCCTACACTGGCTCGAATTTCCCCACTTATTGCAGCTATCTCAACTTCAAATGCTTCACTCTCTTTTCTACAAACCTTCATTCTGCCCTACCCTCTCTTCTCTCATCTCAATCTATTCTCCTCCTCGTACTCTTCGTACTTCTAACCAACTACTGATACAAACCCACCAACCCAAAATAACATCGGCAAATACCTCTACAAATCCTCCATTGCCCAAACCTGGAACAAACTTCCTAGAGACATCTGTTCCATCATTCACCCATCCCACTTTAAAGAAAAACTCAAGGCTCATCTACTAAAATCTAAAATATGTCCTTGCCAAGCCCCAACTTGATAACTTTCCCCATAACCTATGTCATTCCCCCCTTTTCTTTTCTTAACCTGTTTTTGACCAAATCAAGTCGTTTTTTCCCCAAATCTCTGATACCTGCACTGACAAAACAAACCATTAATGTAAATATGTAAATATGTAAATATGAAACTACACTGCTACCCTGTAATATAATACAGGTATACTGCCTTTAATTTTCTTCTTTGATTTGTCTAACATATATATTGTGAAACCAATTTGTTCATATTCAACATTGTATAACTTTTTTTCTCTTTTTTTATGTATTATCATCTATTTGTGTAAGGGCGGCTACGGTGGTGCAGTGGTTAGCATTGCCGCCTCACAGCAAGAGGTTATTCTGTTCAGTCCTTGGCTGGGGTGCCTTCTGTGCGGAGTCTTCATGTCCTCCCTGTGGTTGCGTGGGTTTCCTCCGGGCGCTCCGGTTTCCTCCCACATCCCAAAGACATGCTGCAGGTGGATTGGACACTCTAAATTGACCCTAGGTGTGAGTGTGTGTGCCTTTTGTGGAAGGTTGGGTGCCGGGCTGGCAACTCGACACCGTAAAACTCCACTGCCAATCATGAGCAGACAAGGAGATCTGCCGGGAAAAGCTGAAAGAAGAAGAAGAATCATCTATTTGTGTAAACTGTGCTTGTAAAAGACCTACTTAGTGATTGTATAACCTCTACTGTAAACTGCTGCATTTCTTGGAGCTTTTCTCCTCGGGTCTCCACTGAAAATTGGTCCCAAGCCCAGTTGGACTAACCCAGTTAACAAATGTCAATAAAATAATAAATAATAATAAATTAATAGTGCACATCCAGGATTTCTACTTATGTTAGGATTAGTTCCCTCACTCTAATACAGATTCAGCAAACAGGATGGTTGCTTTAGTCTTCTTTGCCACAGAAGTAATTTCCCAGCACACAACTGGGGTCATTCATTACACAACAAACTGCATAAGAATGTACACTGCTATCAAACCATGGACTGTATATTGTACTAGTAATTCTCTGTATTATATTAGGACATAGAGCAGTTAGTAGTCACACAACATGTTATAATTATGGTTGCAAATATACATCTCTCTGTCTTACATGTGTGTGTTTGTTGGTGATTCTTCAGTTATCTAACACATGCAATGTGTAAGCAGTTCTATAGCATTGTCCATAAGATGTGACAGGATATTAACTGTGGCATAAACACGCATATGTTCTGGGTTTGGGGGTAGCATAGCTGACCTACTGTTGTAGCAGTTACAAAGGTACACTTTTCTTTTGGGGGGGTGGGAGAACAGAGTGGACTTACTGTTATGATACAAAGAAGTCTGAAGTCAGAAACTGCAATGTGTAGCCTCACTTTCTAATTTCACTCTTGAATGATTTACCAGTATTCTGCAGAGGTATGACTGTATAAATGTTTCATGCCTGAAGCCTACTAATTACAAATGGACATATATTTAGTAACATAAGTGTCCATAACCCCATGTTAATATAATTTCTGTACAAATCCTTTACTATTTACTTGCTTACTGCACCAAGTTAAGAGATACAAGGATATGTCATAATAATCTTCAAGAATATAGTCTAGGTTCAGAATATACCTTGCAAATGCAGCAGTTGACACACCTTTAGGTCAGGGCTGACTGTCTGATGCAAGCAGTACACAGCCAATACATGGATAGGTGAAAGTTGTGCGAGTTGTCTGGCATTAATTTTAATATATGTTTGTGAGTAGGAGAAAGGTACTAGGTCCCTAGGTGGTCAGTGAATGTGCTATGCATTGTCTCTTAGCCAAAGCAAGGGCATGCTGAGCACACCTACATCTGCCTACAGGGACAGGAGCTGGTGGTTCCCCCTCAGAGTCCTCCTCTGACTGACAGGTGCTGGTGGGGGGATGTGTGGCCCTTCTACTTTCTGTTTCTGCTGCAGCTGTTTACGCATGATCAGACTGTGGAGCAAAGCACACACTGTGAATATTTTGGACATGTGCGTGGATTATACTGCAAGGCTCCACTGGATATATCTAGGCACTGGAACTGTGACTTCTGAAGCCCAAACACACACTCTATGAAGTTTATGATTTGAGTGTGTGCCTCGTTATGACACTTTTACATGGTGGGGTGCACTTCTAATGGGTGCCATCATCCACAGTTCCACAGCATAGCCAGCATCCCTCAATAAATAGCCCTGTAGGGTGTCCCCCATAGCAAACATCTGATACAGTTGTGATGTGTGCTAGACATCAGAGTCATAACAACTGCCAGGGTTGCCAGCACACACATTTAGGATAATCCCCTGGGCATTGCAAATGACTTGGCAGTTGATAGAGTGGTATCCCTTGTGGTTAATGTAGATTCTACCCTGCTCACCAGGTGGTGCCTTGGTGTGTACATGAGTGCAATCTATTGCACCCAGTACTTCAGGATAGTGAGCTGCAAGGTCAAACTGTTGCATATTGCTGGCCCTGTCCTCAGCAGAAGGGGGAAAATATATGTGCTCGCTGGCATGTATGAGCATAGTATCCAGGAACTGGTGGAGAATCCTGTATGCTTATGCCTGTGACACACCCATCATGTCCCAAATTGGTCTTTGAAAAGTATGTGTAGCTAATATTCTAAGGGCTACACATACATTAATTTCAACTGGGATAGGTCCCCTCAGTTGGCTATGGCTCTGAGTTGAGGGTGGCAGAGCTGGCAGAGTTCTTGTAATGTTTTCCTGTAAAACCTGTAGCGCTCTACAATCTTCAGCTCATGTAGCTCCTGGAAGTTACCTGAGGCCTAAAAGCTCTTCTCCTTCTTGGCCTAGGCCTATTGTCAGCAGCACCAGTAGCAATGACTTCAGCCTCTAGCACATACAGATGTAGAATAGCTGCAGCAGCCCCTAGCATTATCTCAGTTAAAATGTCCAAGTCTCTACTCCAATGGTGTTGAAGTATTGAGGGAAAATAAGACTGTAGGCCACATGGATACTTTATACATTTGTTGAATAGGTACAGTGTGCGGGATTGGCTAATTAAGATGCAATTCACCTGCTTAGACTGTAATTAGCTTGAACTTCACACACCTGTTGAGTGCTCAGTAGTGCGCTCTGTACACCTTCGTACAACTCCATGCACCATGGCATAAATACAATAAGCACAAGCAAAATTAATATTTTTATCATTGTTTTCCTGATATTATGCAAACATGGAACATAAAAAAACGAAGAAAAGCTTGCACATCCTATACTTGAACCCAGGGCCATTGAAACTATAGCCCTACACATACAGGTGCTGCCACAAGAATAGCTACATAAGAAGCCTTTTATGGCTCTACCAATGTGCAAACGTTAAAAAGAAGTAAAAGAAAAAAAAAGAAAAAAGGAAGCTGACACCCCCCACCCCTGATGTTGTCACTCACTATTGACATGCATTGGAAACAAAAACATTGTGTAGGTGCCTACATGGAGTGAACATCCTAGAGGGTTATTGTGTTTTGTGATTCAAAAACTCTACTGATTTTTGGCCTCATTTGCATAGTGACCGTGCTGTCAGCCTGGAATCTGCATGATTAGTAGCCATGTAAACAGAGAAACTGCACAAGAGCACAATGTTGTAAACACAAGGCAGGGTATTACTCTGCCTATGTATATCATATATAGAACATTATGCTTCCAATACATTAAAATACTCTGTTTCATCAGCTTTAAACATTTTAGCAGCCTGCATTATGTACATGTTTATTCTTCATTTGGGGGTAAGGAACCAAAGGTGCATTTATGTCACGGCAGTTAAAATTGAATTTGTTATGGGAGAATGATATTCTAGGATCCACAGTGTATACTTAGACCATCATATGTGTGGTGTTACCTGTTGAGTCCAATTCTGCCACTATTTCCTGACTTTTACATGCCCTTGTTTCTGTGTAGACTCCTGTATTCAGAAATTTTCCGTGTACACTAGCAACGTATACATGGAGTCTACATGGTGTCATTACAGCTTGTTGGATTGCTCAGTTGTATACATTTGCTAAATTAGCATACATTTCAGCTGCTTATGCTGAAATTTGTATTCTGTGAAAGTTTCCATATTTGTGTGTATGTGTGATTGCATGCCATAATGCAGAGTTTACTGAATTGAAAACTTGCTGTGCCCATTTGCTCATCGCACTGTGATCAGCCACAATAAAAATTATTGTGTAAGCTTTACTGAATTCCCACCATTCTTAAGGTAATTATTTAACTTTTCTTGAAAATCATGTTACAAATAATGCTGTTACTTTACCTCTAAAACTTATGACTGAATGATGTGAGTTGTGATATAATTCTGAAAACTCTGCTCTGGTCATATATGTACACCAGTAGCATCTGGAATGGAGTTAATTACACAGTAACACATACCTTGGATGGCATTATTGTGCTTACAGAAATGGCTAACTGGATCTGTGGATGGATGTTTTTTGAGAATTTGTAAGTCATCTAACAACCACATTATGTTAGCTAAAGTTCTTCATAACTGATGTATTAGGAGACACTGAAATGTCTAAAGGCAAAGATGACTATCTGTCATTAGATTTGTCCAGGGATGCACTGAAACAGGGTGAGGTACAGAGTGGGGCAAAGGTGCATATATCCATCTTTTACCACTTTTCCCATTTTGCACATGGGGTCAAGGTGTCAGTTCAGCAGTGACAATCATCTCAAGCCAAGGTTTACACCACAGGATGGTTAGTCCTGCCACAGTAGTTCATTAATACCACTCACTCTCACACACACTCTCACCTACAGCCAATTAGAGTGTACAATTCACCTACTGCATGTCTTTGGAATGTGAGAAGAAACTGGAGCACCCTGAGGAAAGCTCCATGACCACATGGAGGAAATGCAGACTCCACACAGAAGGCACCCCAGCTGAGAATCGAACCAGAGAACCTCTTGCTGGGAGGTGACAACACTAACTGCTGCACCTCCATGCCCACCTATATATATGTGCAGCAGAAATGAGATGCAAAACAATGAACATAAATTCTACATTTAATAATGGTTAACTTATGCTAAGTGTTTTCATCATGAATGGACTTCTTCAGAGCATGAGTACACAACCCATATCAGCTTCTTAAAAATAATTAAACAACCAATCAAAATCATAATAATTATCCCAATAATATGTATATATAGTTTTCCTACTGGTGGTTGTTTGTAAAAACTGTCAGCAGTTGTGCAATAATGGACAGTCCCCAGGACTAGGGATTATGCCCTTCACAAGAGACTGTGCGATCTCAGAGTTAGTGTAAATAATTATCAGGCAATGTGAAGGGCACAGCCCTCTGACAGGTGCAGAGGTGCTTGCTTTCCTGAACAAACACACACTTTTCTAACTATGCATGTTCTGATGAATAATCTTGGTGTGCAGAAGCATCTCTACCCTTGTGTTTCTATGTTAGTATGTTGATGTAAAGTTGAATTCTATATTCATATATATGTATATCTGTATATATGGGTCTAAGTTATATTACCAAAATTTCAAATGATCAAAAACCAAAGGAATGAGACAACAACACCGAACCGGCATAAGCCAAAACATTTAGTGTCCTGAAATTCAAAACAGCGAAACAACAGCTGAGCATGTTCGACAGTGCTCAGAGCTTTGAAATGGAAATCAAAGTACAGTGAAAATCAGGAAATGTACCCTTTTCCTGGGTCTATATTAGAACATCAAAGTTTCAAAACTTCACATGTTCTAATATCGACCCCTATTCAGCGAGCCAGAAAAAAGCGAAGCTACAGAAAACCGAATTTTTTCCTAGGGAAAGAATTTGGTTGCCCGTTACTGTTGCTTCGCTATTTTCAGGGCTGTGGTGGAAAGTTACTGGTTGGGTTCAGGTAAGTGTGTGATTGGGCGCGGGTTAGGTGAGTTAGGGTTAGGGCACAGGTTAGGCATGTGTGCGATTGTGTGGACGTGAGGGTTAGGGAGGGAGGGTTAGATGAGTTAGGGTTAGGGCACGGATGAGGTGAGTGTTCGATAGTGACGGACCTTAGGGTTAGGATTTGTGTTAAGGTAAGTGGATAGTTAGTGGTGTATGTACAGTTTAGTGTAGGGTTAGATGTAAGATTTTAGGTGTATGTGTGTGGATTGCTGTTTGTTTGGTGTGCTTGTGTTGTGTGCATGTGTTTTGGAACAGCAAATTTTTTCCCTAGAAAAAAATTGTTGTTTTGCATGTTCAATGTTGTAAGTGTTAGGGGTCGATATTAGAACATTCGAAGTTTTGAAACTTCAGTGTTCTAATATAGTCCCCCTTTTCCTCACTGTAGTGAGATCTCGGAGTTGGTATATATAATTTGCAGGGGGTGAAGGGGGTGCAGAGGGGTTGACCCCCTGCAAAAAACTATTAACAAAGGTGTATTTTTTCATTTTTCTGAAACATATATATATATAGACATATATTTATAGATTTGTGAGTAGGAGATCCCTGAAAAGGACATATATGTAAAAACAATTACCTAAAATAGTCAACAAAATAATATCGGCAAGAATATTTGCATACTCAGAGACAAAATGTTGGGATATTTAAATAAAAATTTCACTTCGTTTGGGATTATGATGTTGTGCTTATGCAAGATCTTTATATTTATAATGTCAGGGTTGGGGAATGTACCCTCTCCCCAGTATTGTGCGACCTCTGATGGGATATGGGGGTAGCAGTCTCTCATATGGAAAGTGCAGGGGTTCTTTCACCACATCAACATGTTGCTTATTATTTGCGTAGTTAGCAATTTTGTGTAGATGGGTGGAAATGTAATTGTTGATATTGTATTGTTCATTATTTTTGGTCTACTTTTTTAGGTTTACATCTTTTTAAGTACAGATAGAGAGATAGATATAGCTATAGATATAGATACAGATATTGCTGTAGATATAGAGATAGACATAGTGATAGATATAGCTATAGCTGTAGATATAGCTGTAGATATTGCTATAGATATACAGTAGCTGTAGATATAGCTATAGATATAACTATTGATATGGATATATATATATATATATATATATATATATATATATATATATATATATATATATATATATATAGTTAATATGAGGGGGCTCACAGTTATGAGTTTCAGAATTACAAAAGGGATCCTTTCCTCACATGTTACAAATATAAATGGAAATTCATAGGTAAACCATTATGGTGGAATTTTTGTATAAAACATTTTATAACAAGCAGAAAAGGCTGCTTGCCATATTCAAGAAATCTTCCTCCTCCCACCACAAATTCAAAATATACAATTATAAATTATAAATTATTATTATTATATTAAAAATATAATAAAGCAGGTAAACAGAATTATCAGGTAATTGACTAGAAAGTGTAAGGCTACCTTCAAAATTAAAGCCACCAGCTCCTCCAAAGACATCCACAATGTTTCCATTAACTATAGCAAGAAACTCGTGTTTAGAGCTAGTACCTAATAGTGCCACTTATTTTGACACTAAGGCTATCATCAACATCCTAGCTGATAAAATTATTTCCAATTTTCCCCTGCCTACTCCCACTTCAGTGGCCCCTATAACCCACCAAACCACAACTCCTCAAAACCTCTCAGATTGTCAAGTCCTGTGTGCACTACTTACTGAAGGCTAAGAATAGTGTTTCAGAAGTACAGACTATAGCCATGAGTACAGACCATAACTGGCCTTCTCCTAGCAAGTGCCAAGCACAGATGTTCATCCCTTTCAGAACATATTCAGCCATAGCCCCTCTGCTGGTTATGTTTAAAATGTTTATGGAACTGACCAGATGGTGCTACTTCATAAAGTTATTCCGCAACACATGTATAAGTGTTTCTAGAATCATATTTAAACTCATAAAGCACATCATAGTTGAACTTATTAAAGATAACACAGGAAGATTTAAGTCCCTTAATCTAATTGACTTCTTCAAACATATTACTGAAGCAATGGACATAGGATACTCTGTTCACACAGCCTAGCATTGCTTAGATAATGCCCTTAGCTTGTGAGGCTATTTTAATCTTAAACATGGCTTTGGTGAATCTGATTAGACCCCTGGGTTGCTTGTTCAGATTGATAAGGGTGTTCTTACCTTGCTGAGTGAGCCCATCCTGTTTTTAGAAATTATTTTCTTTCTTTTGTTATACAACCTATTTATACTGTGATTCTATCAGAGTGGCTTTTTTGGAGGTTGTTCCAAATTTATTTTGTGTACTCTAGGTCTTTCCTGACCTAGAGTACACACAATACTCACCTAGAGTAGTCCAAATACAGGCTTTGCTGTATTCTGGACTTTTGGAAAGTTCCTGTGTTGCCCATTTCCTTTCTTGGATAAAGGGAGGCTTCTTTGTTCACCAGTGGCAGTGGGGAGCTTAGAGCAGCCTATCTATCCCTGGAGGAGTGTTCTCAGCACAAGAATCTGGTAGTCTATTGGCCATTTTGGGCCAATTTCTAGCTCTTTCAAGTCCCCCCTGTATAAAACCTGCTTTAGCGTGGCTTTGAGAGATTTTGCGCATAGCGCAGCATTGGGCAATGCCGCTTAATTGGGTTTAAACCATTCTCAGCTCCACAAAGTCTGCTCTTCACTTTTTCCCTTAGAACTGATCTAGTTCTCATAATAAACACCCTATTCCTACTCTAAAGCCTGTCACTTGCTCACTAAAGCAATTATATAAGTCAGCACTAAAAATTTAAAAACATTACACCCTCACAAACTCCCCTTGAGTACCTTGTTCCCCATTGGCCCTTTTTTCAATTATAAAGGAATTCCCAATACTATTCTAGCATGTCCAAAGGTCAGTTGTCAATCTCCTCTACAGTCCAGCTGATGAATCTGGGAATCTTGAGGCAATGTTACAACTGCCTCATGTACACAGACAACCCTCTCCTCCTCCCAACAAATTCCAACACATGTGAGAGATGCAGCCATATAGCCAAACTGAAGGCTAAGCTCTCTCAACTCAGTACTGTCATAACCAGTCAGGAGGAGAAGGAAACCACACTCACTACAATTCCAGTCTCACATAGACCTACCACGACAGCAAACCAAACACATAAACACACAAAAACATACTCGGAGGCTCTAAATAAAAATCTGCCTAAGCAACAGAGACCTCCAAAGCAGTCACCCAAGCAACCGCTACCCCAAAACAAAACACATGCAACACATAGCTCACAAAGCCAGTGTGCCAAACAGTCACAGCCCTTAAGGCTAAACAACACATCTGATACACTTGTAATAGGTGACTCTATCATCAGGCACACTGACGTCCTGCTCACCAGGCTGAACAAGGAGAAGGTCACGGTGAGCTGCCTGTCAGGCACTAGGATCTGCCACATAACACAAGCACTCAGGTCACTCCAAGGCAAATACAAATATGACTCAGTCATTGTCCATGCTGGTGTGAATGACCTGAGACGTACCTCCCTGGACTACATGAAAAGAGACATAGAGGAGCTCTCTGAGCATGTAGCCCAGGCCGGTATGACCCTGACCTTGAGTAGCATCTTACCCTCACCAAGAATGATGCCACAATATGAAGACAAGATGATCAATTTCAACAATTGGCTTAAGTATTGGTGTCATTCAAAGGGGATCCAATGCTTGTCAGCCTGGGATGACATGCTCGACAAGCCACGATGCTTCGTTAGGGATGGCTTGCACCTGTCACCCCTGGGCTTTCGGATATTGGCAAAGGCTCTTGCCACCCCCATAGTGCCTTTTTTAGGCAAGGCTCAAAAGACAAACCCACCTCCATAGGTATCACAAGGGATAAGAAGCTAAGAGTAATGCTACTCAATGCCAGAAGTCTAAACCTCAAGATGCATGCACTCAAAACTCTCCTTAGCTTGGAGAACATCGATATCTATGCAGTAACAGAAACCTGGTTCAAGGCTCCCGAGAGCACCACAGCACTACCAGGTTATACCTCATACCATGTTTTTCAGCCCCAAAACTTGGACCGAACCACAAAAGGAGGGGGAGTATCAATATTCATCAAAGATACCCACACCTCCAGGTTGGTAGCACAGCACGAAGCATCAGAGACTATCCATGTGCAACTAACAGTGGGTAAAACTGCCTTCCAGTTTATAGCCTGCTACAGACCACCCTCCCAAACCCAGGAACCTTACTCGGCCTTCCTGGGAACACTGGAAAATATGAAGGTCTCTCCAAACACCATTATATTGGGTGACTTCAACTACCCAAACATAGACTGGGAGCATTACTCTAGCTCCAACACCCTAGCCCAAAGGTTCTTAGAATTTATAAACTCAAATGCTATGGAACAACTTGTTGCCACTCCCACAAGAGGGGAAAACATACTGGACCTGATCATCACCAACATGGGGACTCTATGCTCCAGACCAGAAGTGTATCCCTCACTGGTAAGATCAGACCATAAACTAATCTCACTAGATATTCACATCCCGACCCCAGCTCGTGCCCAGAAAACCACAGTGAAAAACTTCTCTAAATCAAATTTCACACTCCTCAAAACTGAGGTGGAATCCTTCAAAGCCCCCGGGCCTGTGGAAAATATGGCCCAGACCGCAGAATCCTTTATAAACGCATTCTATGAACACCTTCAGGAATGCATGGATCATGCAATCCCAAACAAAACCAAGACCCAATCCTCCAAAGGCAGGCATCCTTTCTGGTGGACCCCAGCCATAAACAAACTATACAATAGAAGGAGGAAGCTACTACATGATAGAGCAAAATCCCAAAAAGGGAAGGCATCTCTGATCAGTATTAGCAAAAAACTATGGGCACTCATAAAATCGTCTAAGGCCAGCTTCGAGAGAAAAATTGCACAGGACACTAAGGATAATCACAAGGCTTTCTTTAGTTATGTTAGGAACCTAGGTGGGAATTCCCAGATATGCTCAGAGTTAGTCCAAAATGACAAAAAATACACCAAACCCACAGACATTGCCAACATCCTAGCTGACAGGTTCAGTGCAAACTTCTCCCCCCGTTCCCCACCAAAAGGGCAAATATCTATCCCAGCAGAGTGCTGCCCCCCTGACATCTCAGATGCTCAGGTAAGAGCCGCCCTCTCCAAAGCAAAAAACACAGCCTCAATGGGACTAGACGGTGTCCCGGGCTGCATCCTACATGAACTCCAAGAAGAACTAAACCCAAACATAAAACTACTGTTCAATTTCAGCCTTACTACAGGATATGTACCCAAAGAGTGGCGTACAGCAACAGTGGTCCCTCTCCACAAAGGTGGTGCCTCAACGGATCCTGGAAACTATTGCCCCATAAGCCTGACTAGCTTGGTCTGCAAAGCTATGGAAAGAATCATCATGGACCTCATAAATAAAGATATTGGGGACCTACAGACACTGGATCCTACCCAGTTCGGCTTTGTTAAGGGCAGATCCTGCCTCTTAGATCTGGTCGATTTCTTTGAAACAGTCACCAAGGTCATTGATGAAGGGAAGGTGGTCCACACAGCCTACCTGAACCTCGCAAAAGCCTTCGATACAATACCCCACTCGGGCATTATAGATAAGCTCACCAGCTTAAATATAAACACCTATGTCACTAGATGGGTTGCAAACTGGCTCAAGGACAGAACCCACATGGTTAGAATTGCTGGAGCCATGTCAGACTCCAAATCAGTTACAAGTGGCATCTCACAAGGCTCAGTTCTGGGACCTCTCTTGTTCGGTATATATTTCTCGGAGGTACAGGCCAACACGGAAGGACTGTGGCTGACCAAGTTCGCAGATGACTGCAAACTGGGTGCCATAATTGACTCTCCAGCCGACACAAGCATCCTCCAAAAGGGCCTCATAGAAACAGACAACTGGTGCCAGAGCCATGGCCTCAAGCTAAATGCCAAAAAGTGTATAGTCATCCCCCTTCAGCAAAAACAAAGTGCCCACAAATTACCACATAGATGCTAATCCATTAAGTATGGAAGAAGTAATTAGGGACCTGGGGACTCAAGTTGATAGCAATCTCTCATTCAACAATCACGTGGCCAAAGTGGTTAGAAAAACATTTTATATAGCCCACCTAATCATGAAGGGATTCACATCTAGATCAGGGGAGGTCATCGTGCCTCTTTACTCATCCCTCATCAGGCCCATAATTGAGTACAATGCCCCTTTTGGGATGTACCTTACCAGACACCTGCAGCAACTGGAAAGACCCCAAAAGTACCTCACCAAGAGGATCAAAGGGCTCAAACAGATGCCATATGCTGCCCAGTTAAAGAATCTCCAGCTCTACTCAGTGGCATACCACCTGCTCAGAGGCGATCTGTGCCTGACGTATAAAGCCATGTCCAACCTGGAATTAATGGACATGCTGCACCTCAGAAAATCCAAATCCCATCGAGCTACGTGCTCGAGGGACTTAAACCTCAGCACTGAAATAAATAGGACATGCTGGAGGGACAGATTCATAACCCAGAGGCTCCCTTCACTCTGGAATAAAATCCCAGTCCAGGTTAGGCAGAGTCCCTCATTGACTCTCTTCAAGAGGAATCTTGATGAGTGGATGGGAGATCATAGATTTACTCCCGGTGTCACTTCTGTGTCACTGTTAGATAGAGGCACAGTATACTAACCTCGAAAAAGGGCATAGCAAAATTCATTTAAAATGGATGGCAAAAGCCAAACACACTCTGGCTAGGCTTGTAAATGCCCTAGGGCAGATAGCCTAGTATGAACCTATGAACCTATGAACCTATAAGTACAGTTGTCTCTTTGCAGCTATTTACTTGATTGTGAACATTTCTGCATAGGCAGTTGTGATCTCAGGGTTTGTGGAGGGCTTAGAAGTTTTCTAGACCATTGCTTAGTAATAGGTTGTTAGCTTTTGAATATTTTTTAATTGTTCTGGGATTAACTGGATTCACAGGCTTAATATTAGTTTCAAAGGAGACAGTTCTGTTGTTGGACCTGACAAATAAAAAGTAAGGTTGACCATGCTAAAACTTGTTTAATCTGAGTATCTGCATAAAAAATGAACTATCTGTCAAACACTATATTTCTGTCATAGTCAGAAAATCATTTTCCTTGACCAAATGGGAGCAAGACAGGGATGACTATTATACTCCCTCCTTTTTATATTAACAATAGAGCTATTGGCCATAGTGTTGAGAGAAGCAATTAGAAACACAGAGGGTGAAACTCCCCAACCTTACCAACATAGTAGGATTGCTTTATTTGTGGATGATCTGCAAGTATTTCTTAAAGACCTACAGTGTGCCTTCCCCATAGTCTGGAATATATTATGGGAGTGGTATTACATTTCAGGATATAGACCTAAGCCTGCTAAATCTATTCTGTGCACCTATAATGTTCCATTACCCTTCTTATACTTTAACAAATAGAACCTCACAGTCAACTGCCCAAGTTTAACATATTTGGGACTTCTTGTAGCCCATTTCTCACACAAGCAAGGAAGCTAAATATGCAAAAGATGCAATTAATTACTGATATCACCTTGACTGAGTGAACTGAATGGGCTGAAAGGTCACTCTCTTCTGATATTAAATTACATCTTATCAAAATGATCTTCTATCCAAAATGATCCTATATATTGAAATGGCTACCAATGTATATTCCAGTGGCAATGTTAAGAAAATGGGACAGGTGTGTCATTAAATTTCTTTGGTCACCTTATACTTAAAGAGATTTGCATTATAGTGCTCACTCTGAGGGAGTGATTCAACTTCCTACTTTACTAATAACTCAGTGTGCTAGCTTATTGTTAGCATTAGTATTCAAGAGGGACTCCAGCACTCCTTGCTATTTGTCACAACTAGGAGCATACTTGGCCACTTTAAATCCGATGACATACAGCAGTTCTCTGCAATAATAATAATAATAATAATATTTATTTTTCTTTTAGTTTTAACTATGACTTGAAGCATTTAATCCAGGTGCACAGTCAGCCTTCCTATAGATATTCATTGATATCAGCCTATAAGTATCTCTGAACATCTTTCAGAAATTGGAAGGAATATACTTACTAATTCCTTGGCTAAGCATATTCATGGCAATGATACAGACTATGCATTTAGATTTAGAGTAGTACAAAGGATATTTTTTAACGTAAGAGGTAGTGATGTTTTAAATGCCACTGAACCAGCTGAATACAGGAGGATTTTAAAACTACATTGACCGTGCACCTGAATTAAATGATTCAATTAGTTTAAAACCTGTAATAAAACCAAAGCATATGAAAATGAGAAGTGAATGTTGTTATTTACTGCCTGTATCTGTTGTGCTTTTAAGTTGCTGTTGAGTGTACTTTTTATGTATGCTGCTGTGTCTTTAAACTTTAGGTTCTCTGTATAACAAGCTAAGCTTTTATTGGGTGATGGGATCATGTGCTGTATTTAAAACTCTATTCCTGAAAGCTCTGGCATTTGTATTTGTAGTAAAATAAGTGAGTTTTTTTTTTTTTATTTCTGGTGTTGAGATCCACTTTTGTTGATTTTGACATTCTCTAGTTTGAAACATTTAACCATAAGCAAATAACTTTTCAGCTGCACTGTTCATTGGTAGTCTCCTCCCAAAAAAACAGTTGCATCTACTGAAACTTATACAGTCAAACAAGAGTAAATAAAATATCTAAAATCACTGATTTTCATTTGCTCAAAATGCAAAGAACTTTACTTTTCAAGATTGTGCTGAATATAAGTTATCCATTACAGATTTCATTTTATCTGTCTTTACAATTTTACTCTCTGTAGATATTTTGCTTAGCATAGCAAACTTCAGATGACTGAGGTTAATGTCAAGCCACATTTTCCAGAAATGGCTGCCATTGTTTTAAATTAATTCTCTTTTGTTGACTCAGCAACAACAGTGAGATTATAATTGTATTAAAGCCAGAACTGGCACAGGCTTAGTAAATGGAAATCAGACCAAACCAATGCGAACATAATATTCCATTGACGGAGAGACAGTTGTTGACACTTCCAGTGACAGGCATAACATGAGTTTTGATAATGCCAGTTTCCAAAAGAGTCTGTGTGTGCAGCCATCCTATTTCCTCTCTATGTTGCCTTACTGGTTGAGCATACTGCATTTTTATGGTTGTGCTCTGTGTATAGAAAAAATGCTGTAAAAGTGGCTTACTATTTCCCAGTAAGGTACTGGTCTCAGGCAGGTGCACAGTAAATGATAGAAAGTATCAGAACTCTAATGCAGTGTCTGAAACTAAGTCAAGATGCCAGCTTGTGATTTTATATCTGATGTACAGCGTACTAAATGAATGCATGCTAGCTCTGATGTTACTGATATCGGATGCTTTGTCCTTGTTTCATGCTGACATATCTGTTTCTTCTTTTACAGCATCAGCATTGTAATCTCTGTGACTTTAAATTGACCTCTGCTGAGGCTGTCATACCTTGTAAAATTAAAATACTGGTAATGCTGCTCATAGAAATAGGCTGCTCCTCATTTTGCTTTCTATTTACGCAGTTCCATGTGAATAAAATATTCACGCTTAATTGAAAAATGATGCACTGAATAACAAAGGAATGTCACTGCAGAGATGCCTCTGTTTATGTTGCTAATGTTTTTCTCATTCAGAACAAAACTTAGAAGAATCTCATATTTCCGAAACCTGAAATATAAAATTGCTTTTGTCATGATGTATTACAATGTTCCGTATTCTTTAGAAGTTGTACTAGTGTAATTTTTCATAGCCATAACAAATGATTGTTATAGAGCTAATAGTGAGATGGCTTTACAAGTTAAATTTGTTAACATGCATATCATTCACTCTTTCTCAGAATCTAAGAGAAAACCCTCAAAACTTGTGCATGCTCTCACCCTTGCTCCATAGCATTTCCAACTTCCTTTGCAGAGTCCACATTTTCCCCATCATTCATTTGCTTGGGAACTGTTCCAAGGAATGACCTATATCAGATCCTAAAAAAAAAAAAAAAAAAAAAATAGGCCTAAGCAGCAAAATCTTGCAAAGTGCCCATGTGGTCACCAGATACCAAACCTACCACCCTAGAAAACAAAAATGGGAAGAAACTGAGGGTAATGCTGCTCAATGCCAGAAGTCTAAATCTCAAAATGCACACACTCGAGGCCCTTCTCAGTATGGAGAACATCGATGTCTGTGCTGTAACTGAAACCTGGTTCAAGGCTCCTGAGAGCACCCCGGCACTATTAGGTTTTACCTCATATCATGCGTTCCGGCCCCAAAACCCAGACCACACCACAAAAGGAGGGGGTGTATCCATATTCATAAAGGATACCCACACCTCCAGGTTGGTGGCAATGCAAGCTTGAAACCATCCAGGTGCAACTAACCATAGGCAAAACTGCTCTACAAATTGTAGCATGCTACAGGCCACCCTCTCAAACTCAAGAACCCCACACAGCCTTCCTGAAGACACTGGAGGGTATAAATGTATCTCCAAACACCATCATATTGGGTGACTTCAACTACCGAATATAGACTGGGAACATTACTCAAGCCCTAACTTTCTAGCCCAACGGTTCCTGGAGTTGATAAATTCAAATGCCATGGAACAGCTAGTCACTGTTCCCACGACAGGAGAAAATATACTAGATCTCATTATCACAAACATGGGGACAAAATGCTCCACATCGGAAGTATATCCCTCATTGGTGAGATCTGATCATAAACTAATCTCACTGGAAATCCACATCCGCCCCACCCCAAACAAAAAAGACCACAGTGAAGAACTTCTCTAAAGCAAACTTCACACTACTCAAGACTGGTGTGGTATCCTTCAAGGCCCCTGAGCCAGTGGAAACCACAACCCAAGCTGTGGAAGCCCTTACAAATGCCTTCTATGAACACCTCCAGGACTGCATGGATCAGGCAATCCCAAATAAAACCAAGACTCTTTCCACAAAGGGCAAGCGTCCAGTCTGGTGGACCCCAGCCATTAACAAAATTTTCAAAAAAAGGAGGAAGCCATTACATGATAGGACAAAATCCATAAAGGAAGTCACCCCTGATCATTATTAGTAAAAAAATCGAGCACTCATAAAATCAACTAAGGCCAATTTTGAGAGAAAAATTGCCATGGATTCAAAGGACAATCATAAGGCCTTTTTCAGCTATGTTAGGAACCTGGGTGGAAACTCCCAGATATGCTCAGAATTAGTCCAAAATGATACAAAAATCACTGAACCCACAGACATTGCCAACATACTGGCAGACAGGTTCAGTGCAAACTTCACCCCCCCCCCTAAAGGAGAGATAACTATCCCAGCAGAGTGTAGCCTCCCAGACATCTCAAATGCGCAGGTGAAAGCTGCTCTCTCTAAAGCTAAAAACACAGCATCAATGGGACCGGATGGTGTCCCCGGCTGTGTGCTACACCAGCTAAATGAGAAATTAAACCCGCACATAAGGCAGCTGTTTAATCTCAGCCTTACCACAGGATACGTGCCCAAGGAGTGGCATACGGCAACTGTGGTCCCACTCCACAAAGGTTGTGCCTCTACGGACCCTGGTAATTACCGCCCCATAAGCTTAACAAGTCTAGTCTGCAAAGCTATGGAGAGGATCATAATGGAGCTCATAAACAAAGATATAGGGGACTTGCAGACATTGGACCCGACCCAGTTTGGCTTCAAGGGCAGATCATGCCTTTTGAACTTGGTCGACTTCTTTGAAACAGTCACCAAGGCCATTGATGAGGGAAAGGCAGTCCATACAGCCTACCTTGACCTTGCAAAGGCTTTTGACACAATACCCCACTCGGGTATTGTAGAAAAACTTACCAGCTTAAATGTAAACCCATATGTCTCAAGATGGGTTGCAAACTGGCTTAAGGACAGAACCCACAGGGTTAGAGTTGCTGGCGCTATGTCAGACTCCAAGCCAGTCACAAGTGGTATCCCACAGGGCTCGGTCCTTGGCCCCCTATTGTTCGGCATCTACTTCTCAGAAGTACAGGCCAACATGGGAGGACTTTGGCTGACAAAGTTTGCAGACGACTGCAAACTGGGCGCCATAGTGGAAAGTGCATCGGACACGGATATCCTTCAGAAGGGACTCACGGAAACAGATAGCTGGTGCCAGAGCCATGGCCTGAAGTTAAACGCCAAAAATGTATAGTCATACCCTTCGGGAAAAACAAGGTAACCCCAAGCTACCATATAGGCGGCAATCCACTAAGCACAGAAGAGGTTATCAGGGACCTGGGGACCCAGGTTGACAGTGGCCTTTCTTTTGACACTCACGTTGCTAAAGTGGTTAGAAAGACCTTCTACATTGCCCACCTGATCATGAAGGGATTCACATCCAGATCTAGTGAGGTCATTGTTCCCCTGTACTCTTCACTTATCAGACCAATGATCGAGTACAATGCCCCATTCGGGATGTATCTCACCCGACATCTGCAGCAATTGGAGAGATCCCAATAGTTCCTCACCAAAAGGATAAAGGGACTCCAAAATCTGTCATATGCTGCCTGATTGAAGAAACTCCAGCTCTATTCAGTCGCATACCGCCTGCTCAGAGGTGACATGTGCCTGACATACAGGACCATGTCCAACCCGGAATTGATGGACATGCTCCACCTCAAAAAATCCAAATCCACCAAAACCACTAGAGCAAGTGACTTAAACCTTAGCACGGATATAAATAGGACGTGCTGGAGGGATAGATTTATCACTCAGAGACTCCCTATGCTGTGGAATAAAATCCCGGTCCATGTGAGGCAGAGCACCTCGCTGGCTCTGTTCAAGAGAAATCTTGACCTGTGGATGGGAGATCGTAGGTTTACCCCGGGAATCATCTCTGTGTCACTGCTGGACAGAGGCACAACAAACTAATGGGCACAGTATTTTTTCATATAAGGGGTGGCGTAAGCCACAAAACTTTGGGCTAGGCTTATAAATGCCTTAGGGCAGATAGCCTAGTATAAACCTATGAACCTATGAACCAAAGCAGAATTATCACTTCCAAGTATTTTATATTCATGAACCTTTGCAGTATGTTTCTAACTGCGTATGTGTACTTGTATATTGTTGCAGACAGGAAAAAATATCAAAGATTTCAAACCTCTAATCATTTTGCAACAATATAAGCAAGAGGGTTAGAGAAAGCAAACCAGTCACATACATATTTGTATGGTAGTCAGACTAAAGGCATCAAATAACTATCAAAAGGAAGAAACTGGGAGCTCAGAACTAAGACCTCTGGATCTGGATCTTTTTTAAAGTCATTTACTGTATCTCCTCCTTCATCTTACACCATTAACTCCATCAGGTGGATAGTGTTATGGTGATAATCTACTCTGTGGCTACAATTCCTTCTACATGGGTGGCAAACACGTATCGCACCAGGGAAACATCACTTCTCAGAGTGTATATTTGGTGAAAGTGGAAGCCAGGTGCCTCTTACTACTTCATTATGAAGATGTTGCAACTGCTAGTTATAACCATGTGACTAGGCTTTCCATATGTAGCTCTGGGGCCTGTGCTCATTCCAGAGAATATTTATCCTCATGCTGCATATTTCTTAGTAAGTATTTTATACTTTTTGTAATGAACTGATTACTTTCTTACTAGGGCTCATCTGTACATGTCTCTTAGCCCATATCATGGCTATCCCTGCCACACATTCGAAAACATTGTTCTGCCTGTGAAAACCAGCTGACTGTAAACATTACAGCACCTGGAATCAGCTGCCCAAGAAGTGTGAAAGATAGGGATCTCAGCCAATGAATGTGGCATTACCCACACAGGTGATATTTCCTAAAAGATGTGGGCCTCCTACTTGTTAGGCATACCAGCGCAAGATTCATGAATACCATAAGTATTCTACCTACTCATCTTCTAGTTCTTTCTTCTCTCCTTCATTTCTTCATCCTGCATATTCTAATGCTAAAATACCTTGAAATGTTTTCCTGAAGAAGGTGTTTCTCTCCTTCTATGATCTCTCTCTATGCAATGAAACTGAGAAATCTAACAAGAATGATTTAACCAGCTATTATAATCATTGATTTCAATTACCTTTATTATTTATAGGCCATCATGATTAGAACAATATGCATGCAAATGTCTAACATGAAGTTTTTGTCATTTTAGCTTCTACTAGTTCATTAACCAGACAATTTAATAGCAATTAATAAAAAAGGACTTTGAAAGTTTTAATAAGGTATTTACATTCAAATTTAATAATCAAAACATTCTTACAGTACTGCATTTAAATCAGGCTGCAGCTGCATAAATGATCACAATGTACTTATTTCTGAAGATGGGTTGAACTGTTCAATCTAAGCCTTCTTGTGTCATAATGAATGGCATACTGTCATTCTCTGAAAAAGAACAGTCACATACATATTTGTATGGTTGTTTACTATTGCTGAAACTTTATATCTCTATTTATCATGTACATGATGTGGAGCTTTTCTCCCCGGGCATCCACTGAAAAAGGACCTGCGTCCACTCGGAATTTCCTGGTAAACAAATGTAAATAAATAAATACCTGGCATCAGATAACTAAAAAAAAGAATTCAATAAAATAAAATGTGGACTCTGGGGTTTTTCTTTCCTTAGAAACTGTTCTGAGCAATTCAATTTATGCATCCTGAAAATACATGAGTTCGATAACACAGGCTAATGAAAGAACTGATCACATATATAAGGCACTCTTGCATGTTTTCACTCCATAAAAATGCTTCAGAAAGTTTTCCTTTGCAGTTTCTAGACTGTTGTAGAACAACCAAATAAAAAATAAATAAATAAATTAGTGTCGGCTTCCCTTACTCATGACATAGAATCCTATGCTTTAGACAGATTTATGGAAAACACATTACACTGTTATTCTATTGGTACTTATGTATCCAAATTACTTATCCTCATTGATATAGTTTTAAGATTCTTTTTGTACCCTTCTCTAAAGGATCTTGTTTTAGACTCATTAGACAGACAACAGAGCTGTGAAATAGCACCTTAAAGCCCCAAATTAATTTTCAAGTAATCATGTTCATAGGTTCATAGGTAAGTACTAGGTAAATAGCCTGCAAACTATTGCAAACTTAGCAAAAAAATCTATTTAATAGATTTCGCCAGCCTAAAGACGGGCAAAACAATACAGACCAGAGGAATTTGAGGAAGACAATCCAATTGTCTAGGTTTATCTTGGCTGTGCTAAGGGTGCTACACTGCTTGACATGTGATGGAAGTTTTATCCAGATTTGAGGCATACATTGGGTTATGAAACAGTCACAGAAATGTATCTTCTTTATATGTTAGCGGAGGCTTAATTACTTTAGCTGGACATTTAATGTAATCTTTGTTTTGTGAAGGAATAAGATATCAAGGTGGATTGGCTATTTCATAGCTCTAAAGGCTACGCACAGATCTCCAAAAAACAGAGCTAAGAGGGATATTCATGGGCTAGCAGTATGTGGAGAATGTGGGCAATTCACAGACACCTCTGGCATGACTGTGCGATGGTAAAACTGTACATTGCACAGTGCAAACAGATAAACACATTATGTTTTATTTGCATTCCTGGTTACCATAGTAGAGCACTTATCAGAAATGACCAGTTGCAGGCTCAGCTGAGGTTACATAAATAGTAACAGAAAATTGTATATCAACGTGGCTTTAACATATAAAATGCATGAGTATAGGAAAGTATGCATATACACAGAGCTCAGCATATATAAAATATGAATACAGGAAACTGCATTTGGATAGAAGTTTACATATTTGTTGCAGTTAAGCAAACATTTCAAAAGCAAAATATACGTACATGTTTTCATAACGAGAAGCAAGAAGAAAAGGAAAAGCGGAGATAGGAAGGAACTAAGGAAAGCATATAAATCAGGAATCCTATGTAATCAGTAACCTGGAGTTTGTAAACACATGGGATTAACCTGGAAAACCAAGATACAAAGAAAGACTATGCTGCATGGATGTTTTAATCAACCTTGCATGCTATGATCTGTGGTGTACATTACCAGATAGTTCATAGGTTCATAGGTGTTCACTAGGCTAACGATCACAAGGGCCTTTTTAAACCTAGTCATACATCCAAAATCTCTGACAAGTTCTGATAGCTTTGATAAGTGTAAGCATGGGCCTGGGAGATGAACCATTTACAGGTTACCTGTTTGCATCAGAGACATAGGTGCCAAACCGGAGGGTAAATTTCTGGTTTCTCATCCAATTGTCCAAGTTACACTTGAAATGGATTAGGGAGGAACTGTGCTTCACATGGATGTGGAGCCTGTTCCATAGATGGGGTAGTCTCTGGAATACATACCTATCTCTCCAGCATGTCCTATTTATATCACAGGCAAGGTTTAAGTATTTAGAACTGGTAGTTCTGCTACTGTTTGTTTTGTGGCTATGCAAGAGGTCCATCAGAGTGGGGTCTGACAATGCCCCGTATGCCAGGCATAGATCTACCCTCAAAAGCTTGTAGCAAACAGACAACAGGGATAGGGCCTTGAGGTGGTCTGCATAAGACATATTACTTATGCCCTGTATTCTTTTAGTTAGGAACCTCTGTGGACATTCCAGTTGTTGAATATACCTGGTTAAGTACATACCAATATCATTATACTCAATTATAGGTCTGATGAATGCCAAATACAGTGGAACAAAGACTTCCTTGGACTTAGATGCCATACCGTTGTTTATATGTTGAGCCAGATAGAATGATTTCCTCACTGCTACAGTCACGTGATGATTAAAGGCTAGATTACTAGCTTTGTGTGTCCCTAAGTTTCTGACTACTGGGTCAATTCTAAGGGGTGTGTTGTCAATATGATAGTTACCAGTGATGGATAACTTCTCAATGGATATTATTATGCATTTCTTGGCATTTAATTTTAGTCCATGACTCTGACACCAGTTGATTGTCTGTGTCAGCCCCTCCTGGAGAACATTTGTGTCAGTGTGAGATTCAAAGACAGCTCCTAATTTGCAATTATCTGCAAATTTAGTCAGCCAGAGACCACTGACATTAGCCTTGACATCTGAGAAGTAAATGCCAAAAAGGAGCAGTCCAAGGACTGATCCCTGAGGGACTCCACTTGTGACTGGCCTCTTTGTAGAGGTGGACTCCCCAATTCTAACTTCCTGGGTCCTATCTATCAGCCAGTTGGCTATCCACTGGGTGAGATACGGGTTTGTACCTAACCTCTTGAATTTGTCAACAATGCCTGAGTGGGGTATTGTGTCAAATGTTTTGGCCAGGTCAAGGTAGGCAGTGTGAATGATTTTGCCCTCGTCCATTACTTTGGTGACCTTCTCAAAGAAGTCCAGCAGGTTGAGTAGACATGATGTGCCCTTTATGAAACCAAACTGGGTTGGGTCCAATGTCTGAAGGTTTACTATATCTCTGTTGATAATCTCTATGATAAGTCTTTCCATGGCTTTACATATAAGACTAGTGAGACTTATGGCTCTGTAGTTTCCAGGGTCTGTAGATGGCCCACCTTTGTGCAGAAGGATGGCTGTTCCCTTTCTCCATTCATGAGGCACGAATCCAGTTTGGAGGCTACAGTTAAATAGTAATTCCAAAGGCACTGATAGGTCATGTTTTATGTTATATAGAAGGCATCCAGGGATATTGTCTGGGCCCATTGATGCAGTGTTCTTGGTCTTAGAGAGACCATTAAGGACCTGTTTTCTAGTGATAGTAGGGAGAGTTATATTTGATGATATTTCCTGAGGAAATAAAGTTGGAGCTGAATTTCTCAGCCAGGAGGTTTGCTATATCTTCTGGCTCAGTATAGGTGGGTTCATTTACAATTAACTCTGCACAGAATTGTGTATTGCCTTTGAGGTTGCTGACATAGCTAAATAATGCTTTGTGGTTGTCCTTGGCCTGGGAGGCTAAACCTATCTCAAATTTGACTTTGGTAGACTTTATTTGTCCTCTGAGTTGTGTGTTTAGTTTAATGCGAGTGTTTTTATCCTGCTGGGTGCTGCACCTCCTAATTTTTGCCATGATTTTCTTCCTCCTGTTATACATCCAATTGGTTTTGTGATTCCTCCAGGGTGGCTTGTTTTTTCAGTTAGTTCTGCACTTCTTCCTGGTGGGTACAGCTGCCTCTATGCAGCTATTGACATGTTTGTACAGGGTTTCTGTGAATAGTTCTGCATAGGCAAAAGTGTTATTAGGGTTTATAGGGGCTTGAAATGTTGCCAGGTTCTCAAGTAATAGCAATAGGTTAGCCTTAGAATAGTTTCTGAATATTTCCGGTTTAGCTGGGGGTCCAGGCTTTATTTTTACTTCAAAGGAGACCATTTTGTGGTCTGACCTTACCTGGGAAGGCATTACAGTAGGGGATGTGCAGGACTCTCCCATATTAGTGAGGACCAGATCCAGTATGGTTGCACCCCTGCTTGGTGTATTGACTATATGGTCCAGGGAGTTTGGGTTTACAAAATCTAGGAATCTCTGTGCATGTACATTTGATGTTGTATAAGATTCCCAGTTAATAGTGGGGTAATTAAAGTCACCCATAAATATGGTATTGGGTTGGATGGTTAGTATTTCCAATAAGCTTAAATACATGGTATGGGTTTCCTGGGACACAGAAGGGAACCTATAGCTTGCAAGGAAGTGGTATTAGATTTTTACTTATTGTGATTTGAACATGGAGCAGCTCATGTGCATTGTCCTGTTTGACCAGCCTTGAAGTATATTTATTTTTGATGTAAATAGAGACACCACCACCATTAGCCCCTGTCTGTGAAGTAGCTGGTCTAAATGTGTGGAAGGCATTATAATCCTGCACTGTTGGTGTG
Source organism: Protopterus annectens (assembly GCF_019279795.1). NCBI lineage: Eukaryota > Metazoa > Chordata > Ceratodontiformes > Protopteridae > Protopterus > Protopterus annectens. The sequence continues at coordinate 232,458,718 of NC_056734.1, read as the reverse complement.
CTGTCTCTGGATTTAAACCATGTCTCTGAGACTACACAGACATCAGCATTCTCTAGGGAAAAGAGAGCTTCAGAGAGTGGTAAGAATGCTACCATGGTAGGAATGCTTACTGCAGTAGTACAACAGATTCGCTTAGCAGCCTCAAATATGCATCTAGGCTATGCATGGACTGGTATTACTATACATCAGACATCAGCATACCTGCACACATTTTGAGGTGGCCTAGATATAGTCATCAACTGAGGTGGCCAGGGTATGGTCAGCAACACTTGCACTGTTGCTTGGGAGAACATGGTATGCTGACTGTATCACTACAATACTTATTTGCCTTCCATGTATTCAAACCCTTGACCTACTACACATGGAGCCGTGACTGTGCCATTAAGCTACTTGGGTATATAATGTGACAATGTGGTAAACAGCCATGAGCTGTGAGCATGGTAGCCCACTACTGTTGCTGCACCTGCTGGCAGTCTGGTATCATATGCTCTGTGAAAGATGTGGGGCTACCACTACAGTACTATCACTGAGAATGAACAGCCAAACAGAAGCAGATAATAATGTGGCATGCAGGTGTGCCAGTGCTTGAATGTTCCTTTTGCCTCTAGACACACACCCATTGAAATGAATGACACCTGTGGATCCCCCACTACTAGCTACTTGCTTGTAGTGTCCTTGTAGTCAGTCTCTTTGTATACCCAATTTTCACATGTGACACAACATGGCCAACACTCTATCACAACCACAACAGGCACTGTGGTAGTACATTGCCACATTACTAGAAAGGAAGTGTCCCATATGTATGTATAGTAGCTGCTCCCCGAAATTGTATTCTATAATTCCTGGAAGCAGTGTTGTACAGTCACTTCACTGTATATCACCCTAACAGGAGGCAGTTATCTTGGGGAGTATGTTAATAAAGCTATTTAGCACTGTTGTTCCTAAATCACTTCCATAGCATAGAGTGTTATCCATGCAAAGCAGCAAGAGCAGTGCACATGCTCAGCATGAGGGCTACTGACATCTAAGCTGGTACACAGACCCAGAGAACATGAGTTGTAGCATTGTATTATGTTACTCTGTGTGGCATGTCATATATGACATTGCATCCTGTGCATGAGGTTAGCATTTTGTTCCTCATGTGGGAAAGACTGAGTGGTCATTGATGCATCAGTGACTGATCGATGTAGTGATCCAGAAATGGTATACCAGGATGAATAAGATTTTCCTATTGTTCCTGAGCAGGAACTTTAGGGATAGCTTCCTGGGTCATTAAAATGACCTTATCAAGAAAGCAGATGCCTGATATGCTGGCAGAATGTTGAGGTATGGGCACTGTCATCATCTGTTCTGGTGATAAATGTATGCAGTTCTGCAGTGATTTGAAGTGGCATCATTCCAAACTGCTTCATCAATGGAAAGCTAAAGATTCATGAGAGGGATCTAGAAATATATTGCAAGCATTTGTGGTGCCATTGATTTCCCCTATTGTAACAGTAGTGGATTTATACTTACCATTATAAAATTTGATTTCCAGTGGTAGAAATCCATCAAATGAATATGGCTGACTGCCACAGAAGACAGGAGCACTTCTCATAGCATCGCAGGATCATAGAATGTTACTAGGCTAATGTCCTGAGGGACCTTACAAACATAACCAAATTTACCTTTGTTACCATGATCAGCACCTATTGCCCCTGTCTAAGAGGGACACAGGTGGAACCCCAGGATGAATTTAACGTTACCCATCCAATTGCCAGATTGTGTTTGAAGAGGTCCAATGAGGTGCTTTGTTTGAAGTGACTTGGAAGTCTATTCTGGAGTGGTAATCTCTGGGAGACAAATTGATGTCACATACCAGGTTTCGGTCCTTAGAGTGAGTAAACCATGTGCCATTTTATTTGTGGATGTGCAGCATTTCAAATAAAGCAGGGTCTGAGACTGAACTATATGCAAGGCAGAGATTACCTCTGAGTAGTCCATATGAAACAGAAGAAAATGACAGTGATTTCAGCCAATCCACATAGGATAGCTGCTGAAATACCTTGAATTTTCTTTGTGAGGAGCCTTTGTGGTTTCTCCAATTGCTGCAGATGCTTTGAAAGGTACATACCAAAATTGGCATTGTACTCAATTATTGGCCTAATGAGTATAGGGAGGTGATAATGTCTTTTCTTGAGGCAATGCCCTTACTTATGAGATGAGCCATATAGAATGCCCTTCTTACCGATGTGGAAACGGTGATCAAAGGCAAGGTTGCTGTCAAACTGAGTGACCCAATCTCTTACCACCAAGTACGTACTTAGGGTATTGCCATTTGATATGGTAATTTTCAGGAACATCGCTCTTACTGAAAGGGATGATGATACATTTTTTTGCATTGAGTTTGAGGCTGTGGCTTTGGCACCAGTCATTTGTTTGCATAAGACCCACTGAAGGACGTTGATAACATTTGGAGATTCTATGACTGCACCTAGTCTGCATTCATCAGCAAACTTTGTCAGCCATAATTCCTTGGTTATAGCTTGTACTTCAGAGAAATAGAGACAAAATAGTAGCGGTCCCAGGACCGATCCCTGTAGAATGCCACTGGTTACAGGTCTGCTGTCGGAGATGGATTCCTCTATTTTGACTGTATGGGTTCTATCAGTGCGCTAGTTCACAACCCACCTTATGATATAAAGGTTGATATCTAGCTGGGAGAGTCTGTCAATGATGCCTGAGTGAGGGATAGTGTCAAAGGGTCTATATTATGACATAAAAAAAACTAAACATCGAATGCCTTTTAGCCAACCATTAAACATCAGACTTCCATTTCTGCGAATGGCCATTTCAGCAAATTTTTTTCCTAGGGGAAGAAAATCTCTTGTCCAACCAGAAATGGAACACAAGCTCAAACCTTTCAAAGTGGTGGCCTTTGCTCCCCCCCCCCCAATGTGGATATGGCTGTACCCCCACACCCCCCTAACTAAATATACCAACTCTGAGATCACACTACAGTGGGGAAAAGGGCAAATCCATAATGATGGCCAAGTGACTTTTTTCCCCCTAGTAAAAAATTTGCTGAAGTGGCCATTCACAGAAATGGAAATTGAGTGTTTAGTGGTCAACAAAAAGGCGTTTGATGACTATGGTTTTCAATCAGGTGATATAGACCCATGTCAAATGCCTTGGCTAGGTCTAGGTAGACTGTATGCACAGATTTCCCCTTGTCCAGGGCCCTGTTGACTGTCTCAAAGAAGTCCACAAGGTTGAACAGGCATGACCTCCCCATAACAAATCCAAACTGGGTAAGATCTAGTGTTTGGAGATTGCCTATATCTTTGTTGATAAGATCCATGATGATTGTCTCCATAGCCTTGCAGATAAGGCTAATCAGGCTATTAGGTCTGTAGTTCTTGGGGTCAGTAGAAATACCACTTTTGTGTAAGGGGATAATGGTGGCTGCTTTCTATTCAGTTGGAATGAAGCTGGTACTTAGACTGTGATTGAAAAGAGTACCAATGGTGATGTTAATTCTTGTTTGAGCCCATGTAGGACTCAGCCTGGGATGTTATCAGGTCTCATTGATGCTGTGTTATTGGCCTTAGAGAGGGAGTTTACAACTTGCTCTTTAGAGATGCAAGGTTGGGGACAGGTGATAGGGATGTCATGAGGTACATGTGGTGGGGACAGTGGATGAAGTTTTCAACAAACCTGTCAGCTAACAGGTTAGTTATGCCCACAGGCTCAGTATAAGTTTTACCATTAAGTACCAGTTTGATACATATCTGGGCCTTACCTTTTAGGTTACGGATGTAACTAAAGCACGCCTTATGGTTGTCTTTTATTGAGGAGGCTATCTTGGACTCAAAGTTTGCCTTGGAGAACTTCACAAGAAATCTTACTTGCTTATTTAAGCTGAGGAGGGAGTGTCTCTAGTTTAAAGCTGGATCCTTCTTACTCTTAGACAGCAGTTTCTTCCTTTTATTGCAAAGCCTGTTAATGGTGGTTGTCCACCAGGCAGGTTTGCTATTCCTTGAAGACCTTGTTTTGGTCCTAACAGGTACTACTGAGTCAATGCAGTTATACAGGTGCTTGTATAGGGCATTAGTGTAGAGCTCAGCATACCAGTTCCGTCTGTGGGGGGAGGTGCAGTGAAGCTATTTACATCATTCTGTAAGAGGTTATAATCTGCTTTGGAAAAGTTTTTTAGTCTAGTTCCTGCTGGGAGGAGGTCAGCTGTGATAGTTACTTCAAATGAGACTGATTTGTGGTCGGATCTTACCAGGGATGAACTCACAGTGGGGGTGCTACATTGGTCTCCCATATTTGTAAGCACCAGTTCCACGATGATGGCACCCCTAGTGGGGGTGTCAACCAGCTGGTCCAGGGCATTGGAATTGACAAAGTCCAAGAACCTTTAGCCAGCTGAGTTTGAGCATGAGTAATTCACCCAGCCAATGCTAGGGTAGTTAAAGTCACCCAAAACCATGGTGTTCGCATGTATCCTAATTGACTTAAGTTGATCCAAATACAGTAGACTCCCTCCTATCTGGCCTGTCTTTAGCTGGCCTCGTCTTTAACCAGCCATCAAATTTCTGCCATAGCCCTAGCAAAAGACAACAGCAAAGAACAACACTTCCACCTTTTCCGGGCTAAATAATGACAGACATTTCAGTTTTACACTTCATATTCATTAGAAAAATGCATACTAACACAAATGCTGTTATTCTAGCTGATTTATAACTTATAAATGTTATTTTGTATCCTTTTTCTGAATAACCAGCCATTTGTTTATCCAGCCTAAGGTTCGGTCCCAGCAAGACGGGATAAGAGGGAGTCTACTGTAGGCAGAGTGGGTGTCCTGATTCATGGAAGAGGTTCTGTATCTAATAATGACTTGAATATGTGTCCTACCAATAGTTAAGTGCACCTGAAGTATCTCTAGCACATCATACTGTTTAACCAATCTGGAAGTGTATTTATCTTTGATGAATACTGATACACCACCTCCTTTAGTTTTCTTGCCTTCTGTTGGTGGTCTGAATATGTGGAAGGAGGTGTAACCCAGTATGGCTGGGATGCTCTCCACGGCCATGAACCAGGTGTCTGTGACTGCACAAATATTTGCATCCTCCAGGGAGGACTGTTTCCAGTGAGTGCAGTTTCATGTTAAGACTCCTAGTATTTAGCAGCATGACCTTGAAGTTGCTTTTGTTTGGTATTTTTACATTGGGAGTTTTGTCCTTGAGGCACTGCCTAATAAAGGCACTATTGGGGTGGCAAGAAATTTAGTTGATAGCCAAAATCCTAGGGGTGACAGATGAAGACCATCTCTGGAAAAGCATCAAGGTCTGTCGATCATGTCATCCCAGGCTGACAGATACTGGATCCACTTAGAACACTAAAAACTAAGCCAGTTATTGAAGTCAATCATTTTCTGTTTGTATTGCGGCATCATTCTAGGTGTAGGTAAAATGCTGCTTAAGACTAGAAACATACCTGCCTGAGACACATAGTCTGACAGCTCAGTCATGTCTCTCTTCATTTAGTCCAGAGAAGTACTTCTCAAGTCATTCACACCAACATGGACTATGACGGAGTCATAACAGTAGCTGTTGTTGAGAGAACTGAGTGCATGTGTGATATGGCAGATCCTGGCACCTGACAGACAGCTGACCGTGACCTTTTCTTTATCCAGCCTGGTGGGAGGGATATCTGTGTGTCTCATGATGGAGTCACTCATAACTAATATGTTAGGTTTAGTGTTTAGCCTTATGGAATTGACAGGTGAGACACTAGTGCATGAGTTATTCTGTGCATTGTGTTCTGCAGAGGAAGTATTGTTTGTATAGTGCTTGTGTTTGTGTTTGGGAGGTCTTTGGTATTTAGGTAAGTTTCTGGCGAAGACCTGTGTATATGTAGGTATATGAGATGTGGGTTTAGATGGAGTAGGTGGTGAGGTGTATGTGCTGATAACCTGCTCTGTGTCAGATGTACTGACTGGCATGGATTCAAGGTTATTGATATAGCTGCGTCTCTCACATGTTGAGTTTGTGTCGACTAGAAGTAGAGGGTTTTCTGTGTACATCAGGCAATTGCTACACTGCTTCAAGATGCCCATGTTGACCATGCTAGCTGGAGAAATTGTGGGAGGTTGTTCATCCATAGTGCTAGGTAAATTTATATGGTCAGAAATAAGAATATGGCAGAAAAAGAGGTCACAAGTAGGAATAACTAGTGGGCGAGGCATGTTAGTACCTCAGAGGCTAGGCTTAGTGCTACACTATTCAGTAGATCAGGGCCATAGAAAAACTCTTGAGGCTGTAATCACAGTGAATGCTTACACAGCTTCACTAGTAATGCCTCTTTGCCCGAACATGTGCTAAAGATAAGGACTACACTAACAGCAAACAGGTGTATCTAAGGGAAAACTTGTGAAAATTATATGTACAACTATGGAGCACAGTTGCACAGCAGTGTGCAGTTCTGCACAATGCACAAACAACCAGAAACCACTCAAAGGTGGGGATTAAATACCAGAAAGTTAAAACCTAAATAAAACTTTAAAAAAAGCTTAAAAGAACCAATGATTTGCTTACTCCAAGCCTTATGAGGTGCTTACAGAAAGCCCTAGGCCAGCCATCATTTACCAGCCAGGTACCAATCAGCAAATCCTCTCACTAGAGTGAGATGGTCTCTTTTGAATCCAAGATAGCCTAGAAAATGGGGTCTATATTGAATGTTCGAACATTCAAAATTCTGAATCTCATATGGTCGACACCATATGATCGGATTTTTGAATGTTGTAACGAAGATCTCTGTAAGGGAAGATTTCCCTTTTCTGCACTGTAGTGGGGTCTTGGAGTTGGTATATTTAAAGAGCAAGGGGTGTGGGGGTACAGGGGGGCTTGCTTCCCTGCTTAAAAGCTTAAGGTAGGTGTTTTGTGTAGTTTATTTATTTTTATTAGATATTTGGACTTTTGAAAGTTCGATCATATGGTGTCGACCATATGAGAGTCAAACTTTCAAACGTTCGATTAATATAGACCCTTGAAAATATGCTTAGAACAAACAGCCACTATAAACAAACAGACCTAGATTCAGCAAACATGTATCTGGACTATGCTACAGCTACTAGCTGCAATATTTTAGGCTGAAAACACTAAAGAAATGTTTACCACAACAGACAAACAGCAGTGAGACAGTAAATAAATGTTTTAAACATAAAAAAGAGCAAGGAGGCTCTAAAGAATATTTTAACTGCAAACAATTCAGTCATATAACACTCTTCCTGGGGTGAAAATCAGAACAGAAAAACAGATGCTTTACAAACAGAGAAAATTTCCAGTAAATACTTTGCAAACAGTGAAAATAAAAAAAAGCTTTGCAAACAGTGAAAACAGTAACAAAAAAGTGATTTAACAGGCCCAGTAAAGCAGACAATTGCAGTACAACATTGCATATGTATTTATCGTATAAAATGCAGTAAAAAGTAGGAAGCAGACAACAAAATTTGCATTAAAAAGTAAGAATAAGCAATAAATAGTAAAAAAAAATAAGCAAGAGAACAAGGCAACTTATGATTTTTAGGTATTTCAGAGGCCTCTAGTCATCTGGTATCTCAGCACAGAGCTGTGGCTGGTAGCCCTCCTCAGTTCAGCTTGGTATGAACAAGCAGAAACCCACTCAAGAGTGGGGTTTAAATACCAGAAGGATAAATCCTGAAAAAATTCTAAAAAAACCTCAAAAGAACCAATGAGGTGTGTACACCATGCTCTAGACCAGCTGAGCTTTACAAGCCAGGTACAAATCAGCACATTCCTCTCACTAAAGTGCAGAAGGGCCCTTTTCAATTGAAGATGGCCTGGAAAATGTGCTCAGACCAAACAGGCCCAGATGCAGCAAACCTGTGCCTGGACTATGCTACAGCTACCAACTACACCATTTTAGGCTGAAAACACTAAAACAATGTTTACCACAGGAGAATAAACAGCAGTGAGACACTAAATAAATGTTTTAAACAGCAAAAAAGAGCAAGGAGACTAAAGAATGATTTTAACTGCAAGCAATTCAGTTATATAACACACTCCGGGGGGGGGGGGGTAATAATCAGAAAAAACAAATAGATGCTTTACAAACAGAGAAAATTTCCAGTAAGTACTTTATAAACAGTGAAAATAGCAAAAAGCTTTGCAAACATTGAAAACAATAAGGAAAAGCAATTTAACAGGCCCAGTAAGGCAGACAGTTGCAGTACAACAGTGCAAATTCATTTATAATAATAAAATACAGTAAAAAAGTGCCCAGCAGACAATAAAACATGCAATAAATAGTAAGAATAAGCAATAAACAGTAAAAAAACAATCAAGAAAAGATTGAAAGAATAAGCAATAAATAGTAAAAAAACAATCAAGAAAACAGACAACTTATGTTTTTTAGGAAGCTCAAAGGCCTTCCGTAGTCTGATTTCTCAGCACTGAGTTGTGGCTGGTAGCCCTCCTCAGGTCAGCTCGGTGGCAGCAGGGTGTGCAAGTGTCATGTGACAGTCAAGTTCACATCTGCACTGGTGTTTTTATCATATTTTTGCCTAATGATGTTTTCACAATCTGACATCCTTCTAGAAGTCCAGTAGTGGAACAGGAGTTAAGAGTGAACCAGACCACTTTAGCATCCACCAGCTGCTACATGCAGTACTTCTCACAAGTGACAATTAAGGTTGCTTCTTAGAAGGAGAGTAAACGTTCCACTCCTCATGGTGGATGGTGAATCTCCTGGTGTGAAATGTAGATGCTGGTTACTTCCAAGGTGAATCAGCAACTGAATACTTACATCAGCAACACTTAGTGCTGTCTGTAAAAACTAGTACAGCCACTTGACTAGCAGGCTCCAACTAACATGCTTTCAAAGGATCAGCCAATGCATTCTATCATTTTCCTAGGTGACTGATGCCTGTTTTTACCTCTGGATAGTTCTGGCAGCCAGCCACATCAGGATCTCATCCTATTCCTAACTCCATGTGTTTCCTCTTTTTGCCATTCCTTGTTTGTAGCCCAGTTCTCTCATTAGCAGCAGTTAACCCTCTGTGTGCATGTGGTGATCCACTGTCCTCTCTATCTTTTGCATGTATATCTCCACTGTCTGTTGGTGTGTCTCTTCTATATCTGTCTGTCTATCATACTTGCTTTCCATCCTCTATCTCACACATCACTCACTATCTTCCACATCTAACCATTTCTATAGAAATGCAAAAAAATATTCACTCCCTGAAAAATAATATTGCTTTTCTCATCATCATTTGTGTCTTATACTTGCACTTCTCTGTTTCCATTTGTCTGCTTTTCTTCCCTAACCTACTTGCCTGTCTATCCGATTAACTACCTAATTTCCTCCCTGGCCATATGAAGAGCATGATTGTTCGTCTGCCGTGCACACTGTCATTGGAATATATTGAGGGTAATACACTGATGTGCCCTGGCCTTACTGTGGCTATGTATCAGTGGCTGTGGTGATCCATCACCGCATACTATGTGGAGATGTTTGTGCACTGCTTCATACATGCTGCAATGTGTCAGTTTTGGTCTCATGCCTGCTGTTCATGTGTGTGTTTATGGCACTCCCTCATACCCATGCTACTGTGTGCTGCTCTGCTTCTCACTGCTGGCACTTTGACATCTTATGCAGGGCTTTGCTCACTATGTCAACACTATCCCCAATGGACACATTTAAAACTACCATTATGACATACCCATGAGTAAGCTACTACAAATTTAGTGCTGCATGTGTGTACTAGGCACTTTTACAAATCCTGCTCTAATTTTATGCCTTTAAATCCTTCATCATGAGAACATGCATACTCTCATGTGTATATGCACTACATGATGGTACAATTAAACTTATTTCACATCAGAAATTGTGTTTGCTTTCTGTATGAGTCGGTTGTACGTTTTTGTGATTCACCAAGAAAGCCTCTACAGTACCATACCCAAAGTCAATAGAAGGCCAACTCTCTTTATTAATGAAGTTAGTTAAAGTATCATGTTTTATATGTTCATATTATTTTGGAAATATTATTTATTTCCAAAAAGAAATTAAATTATAGTGATTTCAGAGTCACACATTCTATCAGTGATTCTTGTGCAGATTATACAGATTTTTGTTAGGGTGAATTTAATTTTGTATGCTATTATGACATCATGGATATAGTTTCTTCTGTTGGTCTTACATGCAGGAGATTGGGCTTTTGTCCAACAAGGCTGTTTCTGTTTTACATTAAGTAAAATAGTACATTTAGTTCCTAGATTGTCCAGTACTTTTTGACATCCAGGAAGTTCCCTGCATCCTTAACTTATTCCCTTCAGTACAGCTCTTTTCAATGTGTACCTTTAGCGCCCAGTGGATGTGGCTTGAGCTTTTATAAAATGAAGCTATCACCTTACAGTTATAACAAATATTCATTGACAGAGGTCAAATATCAATACAGTTGTGTTTGCCATCATGTATGCTTCAGGATAAAATATTCTGATACCTTGTATGTAGCATGGTTTTGGAATTATTAATGCAAATATGAACAAGCAATGTTTGACACCTAGAGGCACATTAGGAGGTATCTGCAGAAACACCTGGAAGAGTACTCAGCTGTAGTGAGTTAAAGGGGTTAAAGCACTTTTATTCTAAAAAATGAATGCTGTGTCCTACCTCTAGGGGTACTATAAAGGCTCTAATCTCTGATTTATTGGGAAGATTAATGAGAAAACAATTTGCACAGAAATGTATAATTTTTTCTTACTTCTCTTCTTACTTACAGTAAGTTTCATATGAAAGGACTGAAGGGATAGATGAGTCAAGTTACAATAATTGATGATATTCTTGTAGGATTATTGCTAGTCAGATTAAGGAAGTGAGGTCTGTAGCTGAATGGAACTTAGACATATGTCAGTCCACTTTTTGTTCAGAGCACAATGCTGAATATGACCCTGTTTGAATGGTTAATGACCTCCATAAAACAAGGAATGGATGTTTATATTCAGTCTTAGTCCAGTGGGCCTCTCAGTGGAATTTCATGCCATGGAACAGGGGATCCTTATCAGTTGTTATTGCGGGATTTTGGGCACTGTACTTGAGTTGTTTATATCCTATCTCTCAAATGACTTCTGGAGGTTAGTGTCTAAGCCTACAAAATCTCCTAGATATCATCCTAGTTTACCTCAGCTATGTAGCTAAAATAAATCTTACTCATGACTACTGCTACTGGGAGTGGCCTGTATGGTACAACTATGGTACACCTATACCCTTAAAATCACATATGCCTGCTTCACATCCAAAAAAGATCTTAGTCATTGGTGACACTGTGGTAAGACACAGTACTCACAAAGCTGGCAGCCCCTCTGCGGCTAGGATTATGGATGTCACTAACTAGCACACTTTGACTGCTGCAACACTCCAGATACAATTGTGGTCATGTTGTTGTCCATGTCGGGAAGAAGAGTCTTAGGCATTTTACATTGAAAAAAATATGCAGAAAGACATTGTTGATCTCTCTCCCTTTTTCTCTCACACTCTCTGCTTGTTTCTTTGAAAAATACCAAAGCTTGACATTGAAAAAAACATTCTACTTTCACAAAGAATCTTGCCTAAATGCATGGATAAAATATTTGATGTCAATAACTGGGTAGTAAACTGTGTCATATGGTCCAATGTCTACTTTGACAGGAAGGGCTGTGCCTCTCGCCCTTCAGTTTTCTTATACTGGCAAAACATTGCTGCTCCCTCCATATTGACTTTATTAGGAAGCACTCACTTGATGAACATTCCAACATAGCAAATTCCAATCCTGCTAATGCCAAGGTATCCCTGATGAATCAAATAAAACTAAATAACAAAAAATCTGAGCTTCATTGCACCTTAGCCTTGAAGACAAAAATATTTGCATAGTTATAGAATGCTTGTCCTAGTCTAGTCATTTCTCTCCATCTGTGACAGGTTACAAAGCCTACTATACATTTAGATATACCAGCGAATGCAAGGCAGTATCCGTATTTATTGTTCACTCCATTATCTCTCATCAGATTTCTCACAATACAAATCTGGAAATGGATGAATTCCTAGAAACGGTCAGTGGAATTAACTGTCACATTATACTTACTTATTTAACCACATAAAAGTTCTCTTCAGAGCATACAGAAATGTTAACAAAACAAATACTTTTCATTTTGGCTACTTAACATTCCAGTAAAACAACAAATATGTCAGAGATTTCTGAACTTCATAAATACCAATACATTTGCCAAACTGATACCCTGCTAAACAGAGTTGTCAGTCTTTTAAATCTTGTCCTCATAAATGTTTTTCCCAGTTGTACCACTCTCTTGTTATGGCCTCCCTAGTCAAGTCTATCTCTTTTTTTTTTCAAATAAAGATTTTTATTGATTCATGTATTCATATACAAGCATAATAAAGAACTGGCAGTGAATTGTACGGTAAGACATAATCTTCAAAAAGCAGACACCAAAAAAAAAACACAAACATTCACAGGCTTAAATCAACATTAACTATATACACTATATATAAAAGTGCCACCAAAACACATGAATGAACGAGATATATCAAGAGTCAAGTCTATCTCAATGGGACTTTCTCATGAAAACCTGCTTTGCAGCCCCAAATAACTCCTTTAGATTCAAGTATTGCCCCATAACCAGTTATTAATTATTTACCAATCTTAATGATAATAACAGATTGTATATATATACCTAGCAAACCTCTCATCTTAGACTGTCACCCACTTTTTTAATTTTACTCCCTTTGAGACCGATGTATCAAGAATATGAAGACATCTGTACTCATTCAATTTAAGTATAATGGAAAGTTTAAAACTAATCTTGATAGCCTTTATGATGAAAAAAAAGCTGTGTTAAAATGCCCACTTCATCATTACAAAAGGAATTTAAAAGTGGTGAGTCCCTCAAACTTACCACTAGGATATACAAGACTGACTATGAATTTAGATTTGCAATACATTCAAATGGTGACCATTATTTTCATCAATATTCATATAAGCTTCAAGGTAACCAACAATTCTGTACTATAAATTACCTTTATATTTCAAGCACTATACTTCCCTGACAACCTTTTAAACCAGTCTGGATGACTAGATGGTTGATTGTACATTTTTACTTGTGGTATGTGGGGAAACTTTGCACTTAACAGTAGACGCTGTTACTATCCTACCAGTATTAGTTGCTAGGTATGGTCCTCTTGGCCATACGCTTAGTATGAAGCGGAACCTTGGTAAGAAGCCTATAGACATACTCATTGTTAATAGTGCAAGCTCTGCAGGGGAAAGTTAATGACAGGAGGCAGAAAGTAAGTACTGAAATACAGAAAGAATATAATAGGAGAGGGTGGAAACAGCAAGAATCAGTTTTTGATAACAGTCGGTAAGTCAGAGAATTAGAGTGGAGTCTCTAAATACAAGAATGCAACATCCGTAGGGACACTTGGGAGTTGCATGATGCCTGACCAAAATTATTAGGGCTTTTGAGGGAAAAGGTTTCATTTCTTTACTTAATCAGATTTGAATTTCCACTTCCAATATTTGCAATAATTCAAGAGTTGTTTCAGCAAAGTCTTCCTTGCTAACTCTTTCAAATAATACATTAGCACAGTTGTGTATGTAGCATTGTTAATTCTATGCATTATTTAACATGCATAAATATCAAAATAAAAATGATGCCTCAGTGTATTCTTTCAGTAGTTTGCCAACAATCCTGTATCTTTCCCTTTATCTTAATACAGGGTGACATTCTGCTCTGATGAGGTTCTAAGATAAGAAGATAAGGCCAGTGAGTCTGCACTGACATATCTTGCCTCTGAATTGCAATATAAGATTGCTTGAGTGTAATGAACTGGTTAGTTTAAAAAAAAAATTCAAATAGTGTCATGGTGTGTTAAGTAATATGTACTTTGAGTCAGTTTGTCTGAAAACAATGCCGGAAAATATTTCGCGCATCACTTAAATCAGTACGAAGCATACCAAAGGCACTTCTGCTGCTTTACAAATTTCATTTCCATATCACAGAGGGGCACACAACACATGCACATCTATACCAGTGCTTTGTTGATTCTGAATCAGACTAACAAATTCTTGTAAGTGAATCATCTCCAGCAGAACACATAATTTTTTTACAATTTTCTTTGTAAATCCTGTGCTACACCAATGATAATCAGTAATTTTCCTAACAGCATGAGGGAGTGGAAGGAATTAATTTTGGGTTAAAAAGCATTGGAATTTATGACATTAGTAAGATTACAAAACACAATTATATGACGCACAAGGTGATTCTATATTACATTTCCATGGTTTATTAATCTCACATCTGTAAAATGAATAAGTAAGCCATCAGTCAGGAAAGAAACAATGAATCATTGAAGTGCTTGCTAAGTATCATACTGCGTGTTAATATGGCGCAAATGGAAATCTGAACATATGTCTCTGTCTACAACCAAACAGAGGATAATCACTGAATCAGATGTCTCTGCATTATTAGTGACGGCATAGGGAAATTATATATTAAGAACCTCAAATTCTTAATCATTATTTAAAATTAAAGCCAGGATTCACTGAGATGAGTTGCTGAATGGAGCAAAGCTTGTGACAATAGCTTCAATACACTGTGACACAAAGAATGCATGAATATGTATATGGCTAGAAGTGCACATCTGAGTGGATAGTTCTGTTGTGATATGGAAGTCAGAATAATGTTAAACACTGCAAACCAGCTACAGTGAAGCCGAACAAGAAGTAGATAGTCAAACAGCATAGCAACCATTTAGCAGCTAGAATGAACCTCACATGATTAGATAACAGCAGGCTGTGTGAGTCAGTGTATGATGGAAGTTCCACACAGTAACTGCTTACAGCACAATGTAAACCACCTGCATCTGGTGTCCAGTCACATAAACAATTATTGGATCCATGAAATGAAAGGTGAGCAAAGAAAAAAGGGTACTTGCGTATTATCGCAACCACTTTTCTAACGTGGTATAATTTATAATGTCATCGCGGAACAAGTGTATGGGAAAGCAAAAAGGGTTGTATGAACTCCAAATAACCTGGGTATTAAATGGGTTATGAAAGGGGAACAGGCATAATGGGTAAGTTCCTCTTCCTGGGGACTGTGCATTGCTGATGACACTTACTGAAAAATAAAATTAACCTGTCCGCTGCTACACATATCATGCATTTATTTCAGTAGTTCCTAACTTCCATCCTTAGATCATCTGTCTGCCTTGGCAGACAGTCACACATTTTATGAGGACCATATCAAAATTTTGTGTAAAAAGCTGGACATCGTCCGCCAATCTGGACAGTTGACAGGTATGTATAACTGGAATGGCAGTCATACACAAGTGTGAATTCATTACACTGAAGCAATCGCTCGCACTCGGAAGAAAAGCAGCAGTTATGTGCAACAGGCCAGTTCATGTCTTGCTCTGGGGAAATGATTGGTGCATGTCACAAACTGAAAACAGACTTTACCAATTTTAACTTTTGCATTCAGCTGTCACCCGTAACTGAAGGGAAGGTCTGCCTGCTAAGTAACGATGACACACATTCGTGTCAACATGGTGGTGCATGACATCTGACGGAAACCTAAAATAATGGGTGGACAGGAGGCTAAAAATCTGGAAACATTCTCAGTATTTCTACACTTTGTCATGTCATGTCAAATGCTGTTCTCGCCACCTGAACACCACACGAGTAGTTGGTGCTTATGTATTATCGGTTAGAAAAGTGGATGCGATAATAAAGAATGGAGAATAAATGAAAAACATGTGAGGGGAAGATAGTGCACTTTTTTGTAGGGACAGCTAGTCAGCGACCCCATTTTTTATATACATGGAGAGAAATGAGATGCTCGAAAAGGTAATAGAGAAAAGGAGAGGAAAGTGAATACTGGTAGGTAGTGAAAACATACAAACTAAGAGAAAACAGTATAGACTAACAGTGATGGATATGCATGTACTAGGAGGAGAAGATGGAGGAGGCATGGGCTGAAAAAAGACAAACAGAGGGTGGAAAAATGGTGATGGAGAGACATGGGCAATACTTTGGGTCAATTGTGGCCCAACATGAGCAGGCACACCAGGCTCAGGATAGGTAGGAGTATGGGAAATTTTCAAGTTGTAAACTGTCCCAAAGGGCAGTCAGTTAAGACCTATCATGTGGCTGAGTTCAATCAAAGTGGTGTGTCTAGGGCCACACCCTCTTCTGTTGGAGTGATCAAAGGGGTCCACTGACTTAAGTAGATATGTTTTGTGCTATAGTAGAGGCATGTATTCAACTATCCAGCACACCATTTCACTGTCAGCCTCTTTCTGCAGCACCTATTGCAACGTTATCTGGGCCACAGAAGGTGATTAACCTAGGCTACCTGCCTGGCAGAGGTTAGAGTTCCCACACAGCAAGACACTATGAGCTCTCCCACCTATCACAGTCATACCCATATTTGGCAAAGGTTGGTGGCAACTGACATGCCTGTGGCTCCTTGGCATCATCATCATCATCATCTTCATCATCATTACCTCCAGTAGGAAGATAAGTGTGAAATAAATGAAGCTCTTCTACCAACAGTATAAGCAATATATGTCAGTAGGCAATATGCAAATTAATCACGCTTTGCTGATAGTGTTATCTACCTCCTGCACTAGCCAACATGACTAGCCCCTCACTTTTTAAGTTGAACAGTTATTTGGTTTATCGTTTCACTCTTCAGTTAGTGAATGACAAAAGAACAAAACAGCCCTCACACATCAGTGTAGGTGAGTTTCAGACAGTAGTACAACACTACACACCCACATATATGAGCTTAATACCCAAAATATGGACGTGTGCCAACAATCTCACAAAACTGCTACAGACCCATAAATGTATGGATTAATGACAGCAGAAAAACTGAAATGTATGTATAACATC
Organism: Protopterus annectens; assembly: GCF_019279795.1. Taxonomy (NCBI): domain Eukaryota; kingdom Metazoa; phylum Chordata; order Ceratodontiformes; family Protopteridae; genus Protopterus; species Protopterus annectens. The sequence continues at coordinate 232,441,758 of NC_056734.1, read as the reverse complement.
ACAACTGACCAATCATCCATTAACCCACATATTACAGAACTGTCGTGATATTTAGACAAGTAACAAGCACAGCACATACAGCCCTGCCGAACACTGCTCAGAATGAGTGGGGATAAATGTTTACAACACTATTGATGCTGGACATTTGCTATACAATTTGGTGTGTTTCTGCCTAATCTCTGTTTCATACTGCAGTGTGTCTCCAGGGTAGCAGCACCAAAGGCCATTATGCTGATTCCTGCACTGCACACCCTTTCAGGGTACATCAATAGTTTCAGTAAGACCCTTAGGCATGTCAGTGCAGGCATTAGACACATATAAGGTCCCACCAGCCACTCCTTGAACTGGCTGAGTTAATTTTGTCCTCAACAGCACACCAGGCAGGTGCTTTCCATGAAGCATTATCATCGGCAGCCCTTGTCACAAATATCACTGTAAAACAAGATGATGCTGAATCATTCACAGTGGAATTGTTATTTCTGAATCCTAAGCAGCACAACTATCACCACCAAAAAACATGAAGTGCATTCTTGTACAGGCAGCATGCACAAGCCCTAAAGCATGGAAATATTCACAGCTCCAGATGGAACTCAGCTGGTCATTATATTACCTGTAGATTTTATGGAAATATAGATTTTACATATGTGCAGCCTAACCTTATTTGAATACATACCATGTGCACTGGCATATATTTGCAACTTAAACAGATGAGCTACCATTTAAAACACCAAATTGTGCATTGAAGAGGAAGCAGCAGCAGCACAGCAGTTAGAAGCAAGTGTCTGGAAGCAGCAGCAGCAACACAGCAGTTAGAAGCAAGTGTCTGGAAGCAGCAGCAGCACAGCAGTTAGGAGCAAGTGTCTGGAAGCAGCAGCAGCACAGCAGTTAGGAGCAAGTGTCTGGAAGCAGCAGCAGCAACACAGCAGTTAGGAGCAAGTGTCTGGAAACAGCAGCAACACAGCAGTTAGGAGCAAGTGTCTGGAAGTAGAGCAGCGCAGCAGTTTTACATTTGTTGACCGGGCTAGTCTAGCTGGATACATGTCCATTTTCAATAGAGGCCCAGGGAGAAAAGCTCCAGTTAGAAGCAAGTGTCTTGAAGCAGCAGCAGCACAGCAGTTAGAAGCATGTGTCTGGAAGCTGAGCAGCACAGCAGTTAGAAGCAAGTGTCTGGAAGCAACAGCAGTTAGAAGCAAGTGTCTGAAAGCAGAGCAGTACAGCAGTTAGACACAAGTGTCTGGAAGCAGCAGCAGCACAGCAGTTAGAAGCAAGTGTCTGGAAGCAGAGCAGCACAATCTAGACAAATCACAGCCTTGAGGATGCACACAGTCTTCTGGAATACTATGGTGGAATGCATATTTTGGGTGATTTGTAAACATGAGCACTTTTCTGGAACAGTTTATGAGTACATTGCTAGGTTCACCACAAATTCTCCTTTTAGGTCACTCCACTCTACAGCACTTAAGAAGCTTAAGTGGTTAGAACTTCCCCAACGTCTATTCTATAACCAACTCACTATAGCCCACAAGATTCTAAACCAGCCTGAGAAGACCCCTGCCCTCCAGAATCTCCTACTCCCCCACACAAGTAACATTATCCTTTGGTCAAGCAATAAATTCCTACTAAAATCAAAGTCAGCAATGTAGCAAGTGACTCCCTCTTCTCAAACTATATAGCTAAAATCTGGAATAACCTCCCTGTGGATATAACAAATACTACTAAACTACCCCACTTTAAAAAAATACTCAAAGCACATTTATCCAAAACATGGCTATGTTCTTGCAATAACCCGGGATAAGCAACACTTCTTGCCCAGCATCTACTCAAACACCAAAATCCATCTCACTGCCACAGCACCAAATTGAAAAGTCTCATCCTAATACTACTAACGTTTGTGTCACTTTATACAACAGCCCTCTTACATAACAACTATTAACACACTAATTTATAATCCACAAACATGTCAACTGACTATAGTCAAAATATGAAACATTTAAATATGCCACCTGTCTTCTTTCACCTGGACTGTTACCTATATTGTAAATACTTCCACTGACTGAAATGTGTGATATCTGATTTTCTCATGATATCTCTTCCTCCAATATAAATTGTACATTGTCTGTATGTTGCACTTAGTTATATATGTTAAAGCACGCACTTTGCCTTATGTAATAAGCACCTTAGTACAATGCCCCTTTTGGGATGTACCTTACCAGGCACCTGCAGCAACTGGAAAAACCCCAAAAGTACCTCACCAAGAGAATCAAAGGGCTCAAACAGATGCCATATGCTGCCCGGTTAAAGAAACTCCAGCTCTACTCAGTAGCATACCGCCTGCTCAGAGGCGATCTGTGCCTGACGTATAAAGGCATGTCCAACCTGGAATTAATGGACATGCTGCACCTCAGAAAATCCAAATCCCATCGAGCTATGCGCTCGAGAGACTTGAACCTCAGCACTGAAATAAATAGGACATGCCGGAGGGACAGATTCATAACCCAGAGGCTCCCTTCACTCTGGAATAAAATCCCAGTCCAGGTTAGGCAGAGTCACTCATTGGCTTTCTTCAAGAGGAATCTTGATGAGTGGATGGGAGATCGTAGGTTTACCCCGGGTATCACTTCTGTGTCACTGTTAGACAGAAGCACAGTATACTAACCTCGAAAAAGGGCATAGCAAAATTAATTTAAAATGGGTGGCGAAAGCCAAACACACTTTGGCTAGGCTTATAAATGCCCTAGGGCAGATAGCCTAGTATGAACCTATGAACCTATAATAACTGCCTAATATTTGATCGTGTCATGCTCATGTCATCTCTTACTTCAGTAAAAATTGTAAAATGTCTGTATATTGAGTTTACTTATGTGGAGCTTTTCTTCCCAGGCCTCCACTGATAAAGGACCTGTGTTCAGTTGGACTTTCCCAGTCAACAAATGCAAAATAAGTAAAAAATAAAAAAAATACATATGATACTCTATAATATGGTTACTACAACTTGCACCTGTAAATACCATATATGCAATATACGTGGCTGTATATCTATACTGTAGCTGTAGGAATGTGGCTGGTAGCCTCAACAGATATGTCATGTGCTTATGTGGTGAGAACACTTGTACATAAATGTGTATAATGTCAGCATCATTTTTCATCAGCTCACTGTAAACTGTTACTCCATATGGCCCTATAACCATGATGTCTTTAAAGCCCACCTCACCCTACCCATTTTCATATGCCTTTGTATGGTAGTCAACTGAGCTAAATTTCTGCATATGCATGTCCCTACAAATAGCCAGGGGTATCAGTGGAATATCTAACTGTACATTGCTTAGCATATCAGTGTACCTATAGTATTCCTATCCTTGTTCAGACTTGCAAGGTTGAGTATACCAATGGCAACTCACAGTTTATAAGTAATATCCTATTGTCTCCAGCAGTCATGGTATATAGCTATTTCTCCTGTATGAATAGGTGTCATCATGTCTGTAAGAGGCACAAACAGTAGTTCTTAGATGTCTTCAGCTGAACTGAGAATGATGTCCTACTTCAGCACTCAGAACCCTTTGGCATCACCTGTTAAGATGAGGAGGTGCACACTGATGTTACAGGACCATGCCTGGGAGATATTGGTCTATGACATGTTGTTTTGGGGAAGGACTACATAACATAGCATGTCATGTCACTAACATTAAGCAGGTCTGCAAGAAAGTACTCAGCCTCATGGCAGAGAGGTCAGCTGCTGTGGGGGGACCTTTTACTGCAAATCTGATGAGGAGGAGTTCAAAGTGTCCATACATGGAGAAGTTGAAGGCACAGGTATAATATCTTGATGAGCTAACGCAGCTCCTTGGAGTGGCCAATCATTATGAGTCTCAGAGGAAGATGCACCTGTTTAGTAACCATACTGAATAGGTTATATAGCAGGTGTACATGTATAAGGTGTAGACAGGCCACATACATCACAGCTTATTTTTCCCATAGGTACACCAGATGTAAATGGGACACATGAATAACAGCAGAAGAGTAAGTGTACTCTGTCTCAGTATATTCTGTACCACTGCTTGTAAGCACAACACAGGACCTGACATGAGGCATGGGTATTTAGCTTCATCTTTTTGTCTTGCAGTAAATATTAACATGCCAAACTGCTACTGAGGTGGCACCGGTACAGGATGGGGCAAGACAGTAGGCTGATGTCAGCAAGTATGTGAGCACTGATGGCAGTGATGATGATGATGATGATGATGATGTTGATATACATAAGGAGTCAAGGTTCAGATAACACTCAGGAACTGTTTGCCCCTCCTGGGTGGTCCTCCACACATTTTTCAGGTGTACATATGGCCTCAGCCACAACTGAGATACAGTCTGTTTAGCATGAATGCTCATCATCTTTATCAGTGAGGGCTTATCCATGGCTGATATCATCAGTACCCCCCTCCCCACAGCAGCAACAGCAAAGAAGCACATTGTATCCATTGTAGCTATATTCATCATTTAGTGGTCTAGCATGAGTGGGCATCAGAGCTTTGGGGGTTCTGGTATGTTAATCTGAAGCAGTGATGCTGGCATCAAATCATGCAGCTTGTCAGCATAATAAGACAGTCATGGGAAAAATAAATGCTGAGACAGAATAGCCCACATAAAAGAAAAACAATTTTTTAGGTAAAAAAACAGACTGCGTGCACACCTGTCATGGTAGGGTGGTAGAGGCAAATACAATGCCAAATGGCATAAATAATAAAGTCAGTAAAATGAAGTAGCACCACCACGGAATAAATGTTCCTGTGATGTAGAAAATAAAAATAATAATGTAGAAGGTATGAATTGACAAATAAAAGTGTTTTATTCGACTACATGGTGTGATTAACAGAACTGTGTCTGCACCAGGAGATTTATACTACAACAGTGGAGAGACTTCTTACTACATAAAGACGTTTTGTCAGCTGTGGTTTGTTCCTCTGGATGTTTCATACCTTCTAAATTATAAATAATAAAGTGTTTTATTTTCAAATGAAATAGAAACTTAAAATGATTTGCCGTTTAACTTTCTGAACAGCTTAGAGGCAATAATTGTGTTAATAGTATTAATGTTAATTTCTTTTTTTAATTAGAGGCTTGTAAAGATTTACCATCTAACCTTTTGAACAGTATACAGATTGCACAAAATGACAGTAATTGAGTTGTGAGCATTTCAAACATTTGCATTCACGAATATTAACTTACAGTACAGAATTAAGGTTAGATTTTTATCCTAGTGCTTCTCCCACAGGCCCATGACACCAAAACAGAGTTTATTAAAACATATTAAAAAATTGCATTGACTGAATACATATGCAGCGTCAAACAAGCAGTATAATTAAATGAAAGATTGGAATTTATCTGCGGATGAATCAATTGATAATAATGCATTTTATTTGTATCATTCAGAATAACAAAGGCGTTAACATCTGTTGTTTATTTGATATTACTGTTCTCCTCTTTCAGAGCTGTTTCTTTTATTCTGTTAATAAAATAATTAAAGATATTTCAGCTATTTCTAATTTGGAGTTTGAAATGTTGCTGAAGAAATTTGTTAAAAATAAAAAAGAGTTTGTTAGTCACAACATGACAAAGGCTAAATGGTTAACACTTCCAAGGTTAAGTAAAACAAAATAATTATTATTAAGCCAGTGTATAAAGATGCCAAACATGGGCTTTGAATATTGCACAGCACATGTCTGTGTATGAGCCATCTGACCAGCAGTTATAGCCATATAGCCATTAATACGGCAAATAGCAAACAGTCCTTGGCATAACTTAAGGAACTATTAAGGAGTTATTAAATTAGGGTGTAAGCTTGGGTTATTATTATTTTTTATCAGTTGATGTTATAGAAAACAAATTGTTGAGCAGGATTTTTTTCTTTTTTTGCCTAAGAGCCTAAGATGCACTTTCTGGAAAACCAGTAGTTTTAGGATATGGAGGTTTCTTGGAAAATATAGGAACAGTAATTAATCAAGCGCTATATAATCATGTTCCATTATTAAGAATGTACACTACTGATTCCACTCATTTGCAGCAGTTAATGCAAGGCATTATTTGGGATGAGAAAATTTATTGTTTGAATTTAGCCATTGAAAATTTGTATACCAATATTAAACATATGAGTAGATTTACATGACGGAATTCATTTAGTCTAGTAAATATTTTTTATATATTTGACCAGATCTTTTACAAGCAGATTAGAGGTATTGCCATGGAGAGTGGCTTATGCTCATTTAATACAAACTTGTTAGCAGGTTACCTTAGAATGAATGCATTTATTGCATGGATTTCTACCATAAAATAAGGCTTGTTATTGCAGGTACATTGACTACTTCTTTGTTTCTAAGAGCAGCCCATGTGATGCAGAACATTATATTATGGCTTTGAATTCAATAATAGACTGAATTTTTTCACTTTCTGCATACCATCCAGAAGAGTAATGTTACCTTCTTGAATTTGAATTTATACAGGAACAATGGCAAAATAATTGTTACTGGTATACATCATAAACCCATTTCTATTATCACATTTCTCTATGGTCATAGCTTTCACCCTTCATAGCTATCATCCGTCATTCCTCTTATATGCAGAATTCTTGCATGACATGTGCATCTGCAATATTGCAAAATACTGTTTTTCAAAAGATTGCAGAATCATAAAGTCAGCACGATAATTGTGATATCCTTGTAGTTTACTGTATGATATGGCAGGTTACTGGGTGAGAAATACTGTCTGGTGCAAGTGAGTTGAAAAGATCATGGAGTAATAATATTTCTGGTGAAGATAGCAAGTTGGCATTTCCTTTCAGCTAAGCATAGTAACCTTTCAGAAATAACTGGTGCTGTTTGAAAAGACAGCTAGAAATTCTTTGTACATGATAACATTATAATAAAATTGTTTGCATCTAGTCGTATGATCTTGTATAATATGAAAAGGAAGCATGGTGACTGGTTGATGCATGATACCCAGTTTACACAAATTAACTGGGTATACAGGGAATCACTCCCCCCTGTGGCTCTTATAACATGTCATTATATGGCTACATTTGACTAAAAACTACCTGTGCTTGCAAAAGTATAGCAGGGATCTGTATCCCGATGTGCTCCTGTGGTTTGCACTATATTGGTTCCATAAGTAGAATGTTTAAAACCAGAATGCAGGAGCATATACCAGGGATATAAAATATAGATCAGAAAGCAGAGTGGCAGTGTACAATGTAGGTTGATGGATTCCAAGTGACAGTACTGGAACTGCAATGTCCTTCTCTCATTAGAAACATTTCAAAGGAGATAGATTATTTGGCATAACTTTTGGACAGCTTTATACTGGATGAAAAACAATTGTCCATCTCCCAATTATCTTCCTACCTGAGAATCTAATCCTGGGGCTGTGAATCACATTAAACAACAGAGAAGGCAAAAAACTGTGGCATACTCCCAAGTTTTCATTCAACCAGGTTTCTGTAATAAACACCAGGTTAACAATTCTAACCAAATCATATGATTCTTGGTTTGTTTATAACTCACCTAGTATTATAGCAACAGCCCATGGCTGGGTGTGGGTAATGCTGGATTTATCCACAGCTGCCTTGGTTTGGTCAACATTTATCACACCCAGCCATGGGTTATTGCTAATATACAACATTATTTAAGAAAAAAAGTACTTACTTTTCTTAAAAATGTCTTTGTATAACAGTACTATACTGCTTTTCTACTTTTTTTCAGTATTCTGAGGCTTTCTTAATGCACTGCGCAAGTTCCCACACTTACGTAGTACATCAGTGCTTTGAAAAGGAAGCAATGGAGAAAGTAAAAATCTCCATTGCTGCTTTTTTTTTTTTTTTTTTTTTTTAATAAAAAAAAGTAAAGTTTGAAATCCAGACAGTTAGATGTATGAGAGAGACAGGGCAGAAATACAAGGATAATCTGTTATGTTTCTTTTAATTTTGTATAATGTACCTGATTTTCCTTGTATTTAATCTGTCCCATCTCTCTTACACCTCTGAACTATCCGGATTTCAAAGTTTATTATTTTTTTTTAAAACAAACTCAAGAAAACTGGAAAGCTCTGTAGCATATATTAATAGGAAAAGTTTGGGCAATTAGATTTTTTTTCTTTTGGTATATGGTCAATTTACAATGGGCACACTGATTGAGTTGACCAATCAGCATACATGTTTTTGAATGTAAATGACCTGCCATTGTTTAATGTACATTACATCCCCAGGCAGCTTTTGTAAACTACAGATCCTGCTCAATGTCAAAAATGTAACTTTCTCTCACAAAATACTGGAACAAAGTAGGGAAAGGCTCAGCCCTTGCAACATTTCACCCTCAGCCAGTGCTGAGTAATCCTTGCCCCCTCATAGCAGTTTGTGAGAAAAAGCCTCCTAGTGCTAGCCCTATGTACCTTTGTAACCCCAGTTGTCCCACATGCCACAAAGAAGAGATGAAGTACAAAAAGAATGAAGCTTAGTAAGAAGGTCCCTCAACAAAAGAGTCTCCGTGCTACAAGCAAGGGAAAAGCATGCATTGCAGCTCAGCAAGCTATGGACTAAATTGGCTAATATAGTCTTCTGGTAACAATAGTAAAAAAAATCAATATAATGCCAATTTAGTGATCAAATGCATATTGGTAAGTCAAAGCATGCATATACCATAACATTATATGCAAAAAAATTGTTATAAAATAGTAAAAGAATGTCCAAAGGACAATCTTAGTTTAACTGATGAAAATACTGTGGTCCCACAGAATTCCAAATGTCTCAACCTAGCATCAAAAATGGTATCCCCCAATCTTCTTGCTTCTCTGCAGATACCAAAACATGATTCCACTGGTGAAATTAGGTAGTTTAGAAATATCTAGAACAATTCCAGTTCAGCACCATAATAGTATTCAACACAAATCAGACTGTAACACATAAGACAAATCCCATTCTCATGTCTATCAGAGAAATAAAAGCCCATACCTGGAGAAGTAGTACAAAACAGCAAGTCCATCTAATTCACAGTTCATCTATGGCAGGATCACAGCTAAAGCAGGTGCACTTAGTTCTAAGATCCATACAAGCCAACACCTCTTGATAGTAATACACAGACACTCCCCTGGATTCACGAATCCTCCGTGTAAGACTTAATAAGTCTTACTCGGAGGCTGTAGTTGAATGGTATGATGTCAGTGTGCCATGAATATGCATGAGGGCATGCTGACTCAACCGTAAGTCTTACACAGACCATGTAAGAAAGCAGGGGGCGTGTCCGACTGCTGAGCAATCTAAATGTCCACGCCCCTGCAAGTGTTTTAAAACTAAACAAAGCACACACACAAGAGCGAGTCCGCTCAAATGTTCCTGCACCCAACACCACACTCCCTGATATTGTAAACCCCTATCACAGTTCTAAAACGCAAAACATTAAATATATTTTTTTAAATCCCCAAAATAGCTGCCCGTATTTGCGCGTGTGTGCTCGAGTGTGCCAATTGTTTAGCTAGAGTTAACAATTCTGACATGGAAGAGCATAAGAAAGAATGTTAATGCAAATCACATGTAATAGCGTAATGGTAGAGCGTTCACACAAAGAAGATGCATTCACGGTTCAAGTCCCACCACTCCCCTTCCTATTTATTTTTTAAATCAGTATATGAAATAATACCTGACAAATATATTTAAACATTACTAAAAAGCAGTGAAATGGCCAATTATCAGTGAACAAAATAAATATTTTAAAGGATCCTGATATAAAATTGCCTGCAGTTAAGCAGCACTTCACCCAGCGCAATAGAGTTGCCCATAGTTTAATAGCGCTTTACCTAGCACAATAGAGTTGCCCATAGTTTAATAGCACTTTACCTAGCGCAATTGAGTTGCCCATAGTTTCATAGTGCTTTAGCCAGCGCAATAGAGTTGCCCATAGTTCAATGGTGCTTTACCCAGTGCAATGTGTTTGCGCGGACATGAGCGCTGCGCCAACCAGGGCACCGAGGAGCAACGTAGAGCAAAGCTGCTTAAATGCAGCCACACCCCCTAGCCTGTCTGGATAGTATGAAAATAAAATGAATGACAAGGTTCGAACCCAGGACTCTGTGCAGCAGAAGCAAAGTACAGAACCACTAAGCCATGACAACATAGGGGAAACAGCCACTATTAACATACATATACTTACGAATGGTAGTTTAACCATTACTAAGCAGATCTGCAGTCAGCCGAGAATTTTACAAAATGGCCAATCACAAAAAAGTGTGGGGAATGTGGCATATTTAAGCGGGAATGCACGCCATAACTGATTGTAGCTCACATCTGCAGTTAGAATGTCTGGTGTCGGAGAGGGAGCATGCTTCGAGGGCAACATTGTGGCATCGAGGAGTCCAAATACATGGTTTGGCTCCTTGTCCACTGTCACGAGTCAAGACTCCTGCAGGGCCAGTTCCAAGGGATGGAGTACAAGGCAGAGGCTTGGAACCAGTTAGCTCATGACCTCACAAGTGCCACAGGCATTCCTCGGACTGGTGAGCAGGTCCGTCACCACCATGCAGAACTGAAGAGATGAAAGCCTGAACCAATGGATACAGGAGGCCCGTGGGATGTGGGATGCCCCACAACTGAGTATGTAGCCATGGAATGCAGTATGTAAGAATTGATAATGGAGTATGTATAATGGATAGGTATGTCTCGATATCCCTTCATTTACTTTACAGCTGCAGGTGACCGTGCTATGAATCAGCAAGCCTATGCTGATAGGCTGCTAAGGCTGCACCACCAGGCAGGTTAGTGATTATTATGCATGTATTGTTATATAAAACATGGGAGAGAGCATGAAAGAAAGTGTTGTAGTCCAATAATACAGCCATAAAATTGCCTGAATAAGTCCTCTGCTTGTACTGTCAGATAAAAATGTCAGAGAGGCAGAAAAAGAGTGTAGAAACCCATTAAGAAAGGTAACATATGTCTGGAATAATATCTCTGCAGGCACTGTCATATAAAATAAGTGAGTGAGCCTGAAAAAAGATTGTTCTAACCTATTAATAAAGGTATAATATGTCTGAATGAATAAAATACTGAAAGGACGAACACGGCAGAATAAACTAAATAAAATTGTTTAATACATATACCACGGTAAGCGCTTTCACATAAAAATGCTTCATCAGATCTTTTAACAGCAAACAAAACATTTGAGAATATATACATAACATTAATTGAAATCAACCAATAGCAATTCATCCTCAATTAATTATTTAATTATATAGTATTAATTAAAAGGGAAATACATACAAAGGTCCTAGGAGACTAATGAATAAATATAAAAACTAAGTAAAAACATAAAAATGTATACATTCTAACTATACCTTAAGAATAATACAGAGAGTATGGAGAATATATCAAATATATCAAACATAAATTAAATATATTATTTATTTATATCATACATATTATTTATATATAATTATTTATATTATTTATATAACCTCCTTTTCCTCAAAAGGGGTTTGATGGAGGCACGTTCATTTAACCCATGGCCTCTATCAGTTCTAAAAATAATCATCCAATTATTCTCTTTAAATTCAGTGTGATTACAAATATTGCCTAGTCGTATGTTAGGCATAACAAAATCAATAACTCTAAAGACAAATTGATGCAATTCACCAAAGGCCATAACATGCTTAGAAAGGGCATTAGTAGTAAAACCCTTCCTAATGCCATAAACATGTTCTCTAATCCTGTCACGAAGACAGCGATTAGTTTTACCTATGTAAAATGATGAACAACAAGTACACTGGGCAAGATAGACAATATTAGCAGTCATACAATTAGCTTGAACATTAAAAGAAAAACTCCTATGTAAATCAGGGTGTACAAAAGCTACCGAAGTATCAATATAGCTACAAAAATTGCATTTACCACAGGCGTTCCTCGGACTGGTGAGCACGTCCGTCACCACCATGCAGACCTGAAGAGATGAAGCAGGGCTGCCTGAACCAATGGATACAGGAGGCCTATGGGATGTGGGATCCCCCACAACTGAGTATGTAGCCATGGAATGCAGTATGTAAGAATTGATAATGGAGTATGTATAACGGATAGGTATGTCTCAATATCCCTTCATTTACTTTACAGCTGCAGGTGACCGTGCTATGAATCAGCAAGCCTATGCTGATAGGCTGCTAAGGCTGCACCACCAGTCAGGTTAGTGATTATTATGCATGTATTGTTATATAAAATATGGGAGAGAGCATGAAAGAAAGTGTTGTAGTCCAATAATACAGCCATAAAATTGCCTGAATAAGTCCTCTGCATGTACTGTCAGATAAAAACTTCAGAGAGGCAGAAAAAGAGTGTAGAAACCCATTAAGAAAGGTAACATATGTCTGGAATAATATCTCTGCAGGCACTGTCATATAAAATAAGTGAGTGAGCCTGAAAAAAGTTTGTTCTAACCTATTAATAAAGGTATAATATGTCTTGAACATGTCTGCCATATACACCGTTAAAACAAATAAAGGAGTGAGCCTGTGGAAAAGTGTGTAATGTCATTAATAAAGGTCTAAAACCCAGAGTGTGTCTGTGTCACAGAGTCTGAAATGTTGTTGTACCCTTGCAGTATACAAACAGTACTGTTTGAAAAGGTGCTGGCAACCCAGAGTTGTGTAGTCCCATATAAAGTGGGTGATGGAAGTACTAGTAGCTGTGAAACATAGATACAGTCCACAACAGGCAGTTACTGGCTGGCATGAATAAGTAAACCTGCCACACGTGTAGCATGTTATTTTTTCCCCAGAAATGTGAGTGTGTGTCAAGAAATTCAGGGTTCTGTACAAATCGAAGTGAAAATGTCATGTGAAAACATCCCAGATATGTAGATAAAGAAATAGAAATGCAATCAAGAAATATGTAGCAGTAACATCTGCATCCTGGACAGTTAGTATGTCAGATATAGTTCAGGCATATATTGAACTAGCCAAACCCATTACACAACCTAATGTATGGTGGCAAGTGTAATAATACAGGTAGGGGATATACACTTGCAGTCACTAGGAATGTAGTGTAGACTAAATGGTCACTATAAGATGTTAACCGAGGTTTTTTATGCACCCTACTGTATGTGCATAAACCATGCAATTCCACACCTCAATGGGTATGTGTAATCTTAAATATTTGTTGGGACATATGTCCTATTGTTCTATAAATATTTGCATTCACGTTGATGCATGTGCCCTGTTTAAACACCAGAATCATGGTGGTCTGTTGCTACCAAACATCCCTGCATGCTGTTGGAATAACCACTGTGGTTCAATATATGCATGTGTTATGCTTGCTGTTCAACTGTTGTACCCTTGGTGTGTTGGGTTAATGGGAATATTATTGCATGCTGTTACAACTAATCTGGAATGCTGTTTTGCTTATGTTATAATTAAACACACCTAATCACAGAACGTATGGGAAGGTTGGTCCCAGCGGACCCACCTGTCCCTCCTCAGCCAACGAGTGCACCTGGCACCAGCAGGTCCGGTGCCCAGCCCGGGCTCCCCTCCTCCATTGGTCCTGTGTCACCTTTGGGTGGAAGCACTGCAGGGGATGGGGCTCAACCCCCGTGCAAGCGTGGGCAGAGAAGGGCCACCTGTCACCCTTCAAAGGGTCTGGGCTGTGGTGCATAGGGAGATCCAGCGTTCAGTCGCTGATCCCCTACGCCAGCTTGAGGCAAGAGTGGCACATCTCACTGGTGAGCCTGCCTGTCCTACGCAGCCCCCAGCACAGCCACCCTCAGGGCTGTGAAGGTTCAGTGGTGACTGCCCATGGGTGGGGATCTCAGTTCCACTGTTACCATCTGTGGGCGCATGTGCTTGCGATTTCCAAACATCCGACCCGGTCAATTGTGTTCACCCACCCCATGTGTCATACACCACCCCTGTATGCATCTTGTCTGTCTTGTCTGTTTACCTTCCCAATCTACCTCCCTGGACATACCTACTTCCTCTACCTCCACTCCCACTCTCACCTGAAAAAAAAAAGGCAATCTGTACCCACAAAAAAATTACGCCCCATACATAGCTGCCCATTTCGCACACATGTCCATCGGACAAACATGTAAGCTGATAATTAGAACTGGCAGTACAACATACTTTGTTGTCCTCACCCCTCTCCCAGGGGTGGAAGGTTTCAAATTTCACTCCAAATTCATTGTATATGCACAGCTGTTGCTGTTAAAGAAATGGGCAGCTATGGACCTTCCCTACATCCATCCTGCACATCCCGAGCTTGTTTACCTACTGTGTGTCCCTCTTTGTGCCCCCTTTTTCACCACTTTCCTATCTCCCCATTCTCTTTTCTTTAAAAGAAATTAGCGCGGGGGTTAGCGGGAGTAAGCACTTTTAAGCGGTAGTAAGCGGGTTTAAGCGAGTGTGCGCATGCGTACGCTTAGCTAAGCGTCACGCAAAACCACGCAAACCCGCTTACAACTGCTTGAAAGTGCCTTAGTCACTCTATGGCAGGGCCCTTGTTCTGCTCAGCAGCAAAAGAAAATACCTCTGCCAGTCTCGAACCCCAGACCATTGACACAATAGACTGCATGAATTACCACTAAGCCACAGCAAATATACAAATAACTTGGTTCTGAAATAACTATATCATGCATTACAATGAGGGAATGTAAATGAAAATTAGGAATGGTATAACACTAATCCTTTTCTGTGGGTCTTTACCAGCAGTGGTTGTGGAATTGTATGACATGACTGTGAAAGGAGAACCAGCCAAGCTAGCAGGGAATAATGTTACAGTAGCACCTTACAAACACCACACAGTATCAGACCAGGATTAATACTGGCCACAGGAATACAGTGCAATAACCACATTTTGTATGGCAGTTAATTGTGTAAGTGAGAAAAAAGTACATACTCCCATGTATCCTGTGTTAGCATTTGGAGGGGTGAGTACATGTCTACACTGAGATGTGTGCACTGGAAGCAGCAACATTCAGGTTTGAGTACAGCATGCATATCACTGGCTACAACCCTAGCATCAGATAAGAGACATATACCAACCTTCAGACTGACACAACAGTGTCCAGAGCAAACAAGCATGGGCCCCACCTTGGAAATCTAAAAGAGCTATGCCTACCTAAACTAGCATTTTATAGCAGTGAGCTGCAATCAAAGTGAGTAATGTAATCACCAAACAGCAGGCTGCATGCAATTACTGAATGGTGGGCAGCAAATGGTGCAGAGACTGTCACATGCACAAGTGCAGATACCTAGAAAAGCAGGCTGTACCTGCAGTCCACACATGCAATTATATCATTGCAGGTGCTGTGAGATAGAGAGAGAGAGAGAGAGAGAGAGAAACACGGACACAGACACAGACACAACTGAGACAGAGACATAGACAGAACAGAGTGAGAAACAGAGACAGAATGTTGAATAGAGGGTGAAAACCAAAAAAAAGACACCTATAAAAAATAAAAAACTACAAAACCGTCACACACGGAGCAGGGAAATACTAAGGTAAGGTATGTAACTCACATGTTTGTGTTGGCATGTTGTAGATGTTCCTGAAGAGTACTCTAAACACTGCAAATCATCCATGTGTGGCAGCAGTATGTATCTGTCTGTATCTGCACATGTGCATAGGGCAAGGGACATACTGCAACTGTTAGTGAAGGGTGGACAGATATCTGTCAGTGAAGGTTGATATGTGCATATATTTATGTAGGTCATAGTGTGTGGCTTGGAAAACAGCATGCAGTGTGCAGGAGCGGCCATAGGTCAACTGGTGCCCTAGGAAAAAGGGCTCCATGGCACTCCCTACCACACTTCCTGGTGCCTCCATCCTTGTCGTACTACACCACATAAATAGTGGAAAAGCACCTCTGCTAGAGCGGTGCCCTAGGTGGCCGCCCAGTTGGCCTATGCTTAAGGCCAGCTAAGGTAGTGTTGATATATGTCATGTGGTGGTTAAATGCTGTGGGACAGATGTGTCAGATCTGCTGTGTTACAGCCAGTGAGGCCTGCTAATGCAACAAGGGCTGAGGACACCCACATGCATTCTGCACAACACTGTGCAATTTAATCACATACCTGTACATCCCACAACTGTCGCATAAGTGATATCCCCACCATGAAAGGTGGACTGTACATGTGCCTATATGTACATCCATGTAGACAGCAATGGATGTGTACATGGATGTGTATAGATATGCATGTATATAATATATATATATATATATATATATATATATATATATATATATATATATATATATATATATATATATATATATAGTGAGAGAGAGAGACAGATAGACATGGGTTCATATGTACCGCAACAGGTGTGTGGTGACCAAGGCACAGACTGTAGACAAGTGTTGATACTGCAGTGCCATTCCATCTTCCCAAAACAGTGTTCCCATTAACTACCAAATAGGTAGAGATGTACCTAACAGTGAAGGTGTGATAAGAGAACATGGGACACAGGTGGACAGTAGCCTCTGCTTTGATGAAGACAGTGCCACACTACACCTGTAATCTGTCTGTGTGGTATGTGTCATGACAACAGGTGTGTCAGCTATGGATGTATAGGGTAGAGTTCCCCCTGTACTCATCACAATGCCCTGTGTGGTATGTACTTCACATGACAACTACACCAGGTGAACAGGCCACAGACAGACCCCCCAGAGGGTAATACTGGTGGCAAACAGATGCCCTATGCAGACTGACTCACAAAATCACAAGTACACTGTATTGCATACTGGCCAAACAGAGGTGACCTCTGCTGGACATACAGAGGTATGTCACACCCATAGCTGGGTGACAACCACCATGGCAACATATCACAATCCCTCTGGGATAAATGCTTTAGGACCCTAAATCTTGTCAGCTCACTAAACGGCACATGCTCGAGGGATAGGTTCCCATCTCAGAGATATGCCATACACTGGAATAGACCACATAGCCATAGCAAACAAGGTTCCTCCTTAGCAGTTGTTATAAATACCCCTGATGATTGTGTGGGAGATTAGTAATACACCCCAGGAAACACATCTGTGGTTCAGGTTGGCAGGGGCAAGTGAAATCAAAGTACATGTGTGTCAAAGGCCAGGGTAGCATATGGCTAGGCTGCTGTAGGCCCTAGGGCCAATAGCATATTACCTACCTATGACACTATGCACTCACATATGTACTTAATGCAATAGCTGCTATGTGACGTTGCATAAGTGTAACGCTGAATGTATGCAAGGTCTGTAAAGGTGTGATAGCTTAGTGTGATGTTGTATCTGACATGGTAGTGCCTATCCTAGCTGTGAGGACAGCAACTGATGTGTAATGTACTGTTAGGCAGACATAGTAGTATGGCAGATGATGTGACATAGTTCTCCATTGACGAATGTGGTGTCTCATTGTAGGCTAAAGCAATACATGTATGCTTAGTGAGTGGTACTGCTGGTGAATCCATCATCAATATGAACTGTAGTACTACCTGAAGCTGTAGGCCTAAACAGCACAGTATGGTGTGTGTTCACATTGCGTGGAAACACTGTCATATGTATTTCCTGTAGTCTCCACAGAGGACAGAATGCAGACATAAGGGTGTGTAAGTAGTGGCACACAGTACCGTATGGTACACAGGTAATGCTCATCTGTGTTGGCATACAGTGGTGCGTTGTATGTTTTCCTGATGTGTGTGTGATTATGCCTGTACAATGGTTGCGATCACATGTGTGTTACAGGGTAAATGTGTGTATCCAGCAACATATATAGTCTGTTACAGCAGCATGCCACATGTAGTAACAACTGGACACATCTGTTAGGCAGGGCTATGGCATCAATGACTACAGTGGTTGATTGGTACTACTGTACCTGTACTTTACATCCATTGCAATGGATGACATCTCTGTTTGTGCATCTGTGTGATATACACCCCTGTCTTCAGGTTGTGCAATGTGTCACAAACAGTGTGTCGGGCACTGTTGTATAGTGGTGTGATATATAGAGCCTGCCAGGCAGCATTAGTTAGTTGTGGCCTGAGAACCAATAAGTGGTATTGAACATGTGCAACCTCTGACAGCCAATAGGATGGTATATATGGCAGTAAAGTGATATCTGTGGGTAAAGGTGTAAAGTGTGACACAAGACACTCTCACACATATTGTTCATATCTTTTTCATCCAGATGGCCCACCACTGTAACCCAGCGTATACAGTGGAGGAGGAAGAGGTGATACGCAACAGCCTTTTGCAGCAGTACACAGTGCTCTTCTCCAGAAGTGGCCAGCACCAGCAGGAGCGGACTGCACTGTGGCAGGAACTTGTTAGTCGGGTAAATGACATAGGCATGCATAACCGGACATATGAGCAGGTACGCCATCACTGCAGTGATTTAATTAGACAAGTCCGGCGGTGTGTGTCTGATATCCAAAGACAGCAGCTTGCCACAGGTGGAGGGGTGGCCATTCATCTCCCCCTCACCAGAGCGGAGGAGCTGCTCCTAAGCGTGGTGGCTCCTGGACAACAGCTACAACAACCACTGACATGTGTTGTAATGGAGGCCAGAGCCACCCAGCACATCCACCTGGAGCAAGCAGGTAACATGCCCAATCTGTAGATTACAGTTAACTGTATTGTTAGATTATGTGTACGTGAGATGTGTACTGTGTGTTTAGCAGTTTAGCTGCCTAGTGTTGTGTAATACGGATAGTTTGGATAATATCCCTACACCTACATCTGTGACTGTTGACTGTTGTTGTACTGCAGTTTAGCATACCCACTGTAGCAATGCCACAGTTGTGGCCACTGATGAACCCTCTCATATTCTCGTAGGTCCCTCTGGTGTGATGGCAGGACAGCTGATCCATGCTGATGAGTGTGTTATACCTGCAATGTTGGTAATGAAATATGCATGTCATAGGTGAGGTGTAGGCCATGTACACGTAACACACCTATGCATAATGCATGCCGTGCATGTTTGCTGTGAGATGTTGCACAGCTCAGAAATGTCAGTAGCTGCCTCAATGACATGCAATACACAGAGCGTGACGCACAGTTGTGGCAACCCTGTACTGCACATTGGATAGGCATAGTTGCAACACCTGTACACAACATAACACATTGATCACATGCAGTACACAAAGTCATGCTGCATATGGTGTAACCACACACCCGTTGTAAGGTCACATGTCATCCACACACATCTGACGTACCTCGGGGGTAGAGGCCTATCATGGGGCTGTGCAACACTCTTCAACACATAACACAGTAATACACCCATGTACAAAGTGGCTGTGTAATAGTGAACATAGCCACGGCACTGCATTTCAGGTACAGCATGCTAGGCAGTGGTCTGCCACACAGTAGTAGCTGTGAGTGACCACAAGATGCATGATGATGATGATAGCACATGGTACTACACCCCATCTGGTTACAGTGACCACAGTACTACACATAGCAGTCTTTGCTGTGCACCTCATTGATCTGTGTGTGTAAACATATGCACCTATACACACCATGCATAGCATGTTGTGTGTGTGCTTACATATGCTAGTATACACATTCTGCGCATCAGTCGCCATCTGTACAAAGAGTCACATACATGTCCTGGAATGCTATTGGGTGTATAGGTCACATGACACACATTGGGTATGTGTGGTGTTTAATGCTGCAGCCGTGTAGCATGCCATGTCATGGCTGGCACTGACTTATCTGCAATATGTGCCACACTCACCATAACCACTGTACAATGTCCATGTCGAGCATTGGCATTCCTTCACATCTACATGCACCACTCATCCCATGTCTGTACATTGCATGCATTCACTACACCTGTGCCCACTATTATGTGCTATGGACATAGACACTGTCATCAGGCATGGCAATCTATGTGTCACAAAGATAACACGTGCAGCCATGGTATGTATACCATTGAGTGATGGTGCATATGACATTGCAGAGCAGATAATACTTGCACAGCAATGTTGTGTCCATGTACACACTCTGTTCCAGGGTGTACCCAATCACTGAACAACTACACACATGCATGAAAGCCATGTATAATGTCATTAGATAGGGCCATCTACACTTGCACTGCATGGTCTTGAGCAACACATATTCTGCATGCTGACACATGTGTGGTGACTGTTTGTCTTGTGATACTGTCACCCACCATCACCCACTATTCTGTATGTGTTGGATTGCTGGTGTGTGTGTGTGTGTGTGTGTGTGTGTGTGTGTGTGTGTGTGTGTGTGTGTGTGTGTGTGTGTGTGTGTATGTGCTGTGGTGAGCAGTGTATTTATGTGAATGTGTGCATGTGTTCATGTGTGCATGTGTGCATGTGTTCATGTGTTCATGTGTTCATGTGTTCATGTGTGCATGTGTGCTAACATCACGTACAGATTGTAAAGTGTGTTTCCTGTCTTCCTTCCACAGGTGCTGAGTTAGGAGTGGCTGAATGCAGCAGGGAACCTGATGTCACCGCCACTGATAGTGGAGATGATGAGACATGTATTGTGGCACAGAAAGGTCTGACAGGGTCTGTCATTGGTCCACCAATCGACACTACACAGCGGTCAACCCCATCTATGCACACACTCATACTGCCAATACATCCATCGTCACCAATGGCTTTAGCTGAGGGACAGCATACAGTTGGCATTGACCAGGAGAGTGTGATACCTATGGCACGTGCATCCCCTCACAGCAGCCATAGCTGGATTACTGGAATGGTACCACATAGGCGGATGTCCAGGGGTTCTCGGGGGAGCACCACTGGTTGTATTGCCCCTGGCAGATGTGCTCCCAGAGGTATTACAACCTCCAGTATGTTCCAGGCTGTAATGCAGGCACAGGCACGTATGGAACGGTACACCTGACAGATACTAAGGGCGCAGAGGGTCCATTACACTGCTATCAATGACAGCATCCGTGACCTTGCTGGTGCCATCCGGAATTACACCCAGGTCATTGATAGCCGGTGGAGGGAGACATTAGATGTCCTCCATGATGTGTTAGCCATGAGCCAGGACCATGCGGGATGGATGAGAAGCTGACACGGACACATGCCAGCAACAGCATCAGTTGGCAGTCGTCGCGGATGGACCACGGATCACAGCCCCTCCCATAGTGGCAGCACCAGCCCTAGCAATGCTGGGGCTGGCCTGTCCATTGACCATCCTACTAGACCACGTGCACGTGGCACTGGCCAGTCCCAGCACGGACATGGGTCCAGTCATCATACCTCTGCCTCTGATGACAGCACCCAGTCAGGGTTGGTACCCGATACTGCCCGTAGCACCCCTGCTAGGCACAGGTACTGTGTCCATGGCTGGAGACAGTGATCTGTACGGCCTAGCAGGTACAGTCTGTGGCTGTCCCACAACCATCCGTATATGGCAGCCACATGGTGGAGTTGTGTGCCTGCAGACACACACACATTTACCATACAACTAGGGCTCACACATACACACACACATTACATCAACATTGGCCCATGCAGTACTGTTGTCC
This sequence comes from Protopterus annectens, assembly GCF_019279795.1. NCBI lineage: Eukaryota > Metazoa > Chordata > Ceratodontiformes > Protopteridae > Protopterus > Protopterus annectens. The sequence goes on along the minus strand of NC_056734.1, from coordinate 232,420,254 downwards.
CTCACACACACACATACACACACACACACACACACACACACACACACACACACACACACACACAGACATGCCGATTGCATGGGTCAATGTCAGGCTCTGGCAGACCTACAACACACCCAGTGCATATGATGACACCTGTGCCACCTCCTGTCATTGGTAACATTGATGCAGGAACAGACTAACATGGTTCTGATGCACAGGGTGACATTATAGCAGTGTACCAATAGTAGCAAGTTGACAACAGGAAAGTGTAATGATATCCTTGTAGGTATAACTGAGCTGGCATTATGCATCACAGCTGTGATAGTCATTGTAGCATTGTTTACACCAGTGTTAGTCCCGAGTATGTAATGTCCACCCATGTGCCACTTGGCTGAAGTGTACAGTGTTGCCAACATGTGTTAGTGAGTGGACAGTACGTGTGTGATGTGTGCATTACAAATTAGCATGTATACATCTGTGAACATGGTGTGAGTGCACTGTCTGCATGTACGTGCATAGTGGACACATGGGATGTGCGACTTACCCTGTTCTACACATTGTTAACATATCATTGTATCTTTTGATGGCCAGTATGCATTCTACTACAGATATGTACTAACATGGGTACACATGTGTGTATGACATGGGTTGGCACTATGCTGTGGGTGATACTGTTGATATCTGTCAATGATCTGCAGTCTGGTAGTATACACCATCTCAACAGCATGACTATAACCAATCATTAGATGATGTCCTGACAAATGACTCACAGTTATAGGGAACTCAGTAACAGTTGGATCCTCCCAGTACTATACAATAACAGTAACCAGTAGTATTGACCGCCACACATTCCTGGGACCACACCTGTGTGGCATATAGCCCTCTTAGGTACATACAAATACATTAGGGATATGTCCATCAACATCTGGAAATGCATGCATTGCCCTACACTGCATTCCCTGGATGGGACGCATATCCTACACAAGGGTATCATACAGACAGATATCTGTTGTCCAATACATGCTGTATTGCAGTAAGCCATCTATGGCTGGAAGAGATGCATATTGCTGGCCAATACCTCATGGGCATTGGGGAAATATACATGATCACCGACATGCGCTGACATGGCATCCAGGAACTGGTGCAGTACCCTGGATGCTGATGCCTGTGATATCCCCATCATATCACCAGTTGGTCTCTGGAAGGTACCTGTTGCTAATATTCTTAGGCCAACGCATACCTTAGTTTCCACTGGGATGGGTTCCCCTCTGTTGGTTCTGTGTGTGAGGCGTGGCCTGCACAGCTCAACAATTTGCTGCAAGAGGTCTCTGTCCACTCTGTCCACTCTATAGCGCTCCACTATCTCCAGCTCATGTAGCCCTTGGTAGGTAACCCTGGGCCTGTACACTCTTCTCCGTCTCCTCACTGTGCATTGTCCAGCAGCATTTGCATTATCACTACCCTCAGCATGTTGCATATGTCACCTTATAACAGCAATGGCAGCCCCTAACATTTTTTGTCTCAGTGAAACTTTTTCAATTTTCACTTCTATTAGCTTACTGCAGTGTTACAGTGTCTCGTAAGAGAAACATAATGGACTATTGTTTGCAGAGTTTTAAGTGCTGGGCTGGGCTGGGCTTGTATTCTGCCTGGGTAATTGCCTGTTCTGATTGTTTTCACCTGCTAGCTCTGCTAGTACTCCCTGGTAACTTCCCACTATTTGGTGTGCTTCCTTTTTCCTTTCTGTTTCCTCAGGGGGGGGAGCGCCATGCACACAAGCGCAAACACACGCACAGCAGCCAATACTCACGCACACATGCTTACATGGACTAAACCTTGCTTATTCTTGTTAAAACGCATGCACACCAGCGCAAACGTACTTACAACTGTTTACACAGCCTTACATATGCTTACTCAAGCCTACACGCGCGCACACATGCTAACACACACGCACACTGTCTTACTTGGGTTTACTGGTGGACACACACGCACATGCATGCTCAGCAAGAAACGTTGGTGTTATCCACGGCATACACCTTCAATTTCTTGACTTTACCTGGCCTACCTGTTGACACACCTCTTTCACTATTATGTGAATGTAAGCTGACACATGACACTCTGCTCCAATGAGCTTCACTCCTTTCATACATACCCCCCCTCATGATGTCACCTATCTTCTACTCTGTTACACCCCTTATCCTACTCCTACACTCCACTGACTGTGCTCATTTGCTATGTAAACTTCGATTCACTATCCTAACTCTCATTTGCACAGGATTGCCTACTAATGCTTAGTTACATCTCTTAGACTGAGCTTCCCGCCTTAGCAACCTCTACTCGGTGGCCATGTTGTCTTCAGCCTGCCATTCCCTTGCATTGTAACTTCTTTTTAGCTATAAAATCCACATTTGTGGATCTTAATTATTAATTTTCTGCTTTTAGGGTGCAGCGTGTTTGCGTGCCGCTGTGCTATGGTTAAACACCGGAGATCAGAATAAAAAAAGTTATTTTATTTTTAATTTGCATCCCTTCCCATTGCCAATGGCCACATTTTTGGCCATTGGCATGCTTCCTCCTGTACTTTCATGCTTTATTTCCAGCTGACATGGCTCCGTTTTGCTATTTGCAGAACCGTACTCAGTTATCAACTGAGTACGTTTCTGCAAGTGACACTACTCCTACTCGGACAGGTTCGGGTTTCCTGGATTGCAAATTTACCTCATTTGCATAGCTTTCACCTGCAATTGAGGTAATTTGCATATCTCAGCCCTGTCCGTGTAGGACTAGTTTAGAGATCTCAGTTGCACGCCCCTACCGGCTGTTCCTGGATCGCTCGGCGGACATGTTGGCTGCATGGAGTTTTACTCTACTCTAAGACTCCGTGCAAGCCTTCGTGAATCCAGCCCACTGTCCTTGTCCCTGGTAAAATATCTGAAAATTATATTAACCCCCCCCCCCACACACACACACACACACACACACACACACACACACACACACACACACACACACACACACACACACACACACACACACACACACACACACACACACATGCACACACACACAAACAACTAGTCCATCTGTTTAAAGAATTGACTTAGGACAGTACCATTTCAGAAGCAGATACCCAACACTGCACCATCTAATCCAATTAGTGCTCCTGACCATCACTTATTCCCAAATTCAGAAGTTCAGGGGAAAGCAGTAACAGCAAAGCAAACCACATGTCAGAATTTCCTTGTCCCACTTTAACACCCTTTTTCTTGCTGTAGAGAGAAGAGCAAGTTCAGCCAAGTTCCACAAATCCTAAGTAAGGACCACCCGCGCACACACAAGATACTCATATCATGAGTCTTACAGATGTTCCATTCAGTGGGACAAACTTTTCATGCCAGTCAATCCGATCCCCAAAAAACAAGGATGCAGCCTAATAACAAAAATGCAATCTCGCAAGATGATGCACAGATCAAAGCTTGAGCTTATTGTGGCAAGAACAAGTTTGGGGCTGGATAATTTAAAAAAAACAGCTATATGTCTTAACATATTTTGCCAGTATATGCCTGCAGCCTTGACTAATCGATGGCAAATTAGAAGTTACAAACACACACCAAAGACACTTTGTCTGATTACATTTATCCTGTTACACACACACATTTATTTATTTAACATTTGTTTACCTGGAAAGTCCGACTTGGAACAAAGCCAATTTTCAGCAGAGGCCCGGGGAGAAATGGTCCAGATGCATGTCTTTGTAACATGGGAGGAAACCAGAGTACCCGGAAAAAACCTGCAAGAATGCAGGGAGGACATGCAGACTCCACACAGAAGGTACTCCAGCTGAAAATTGAACTGGAGAACCTCTTGTTGTGAGCTGCCAATGCCACTGCACCATTCAGCTGGGCCATCTTTACACTCACACACTGCTCCTATTTGTATGTTGAACTTTGCTGAATTTACTGGCACTGCACCTTTTTCCTTTATCAATGGGTGGCTGCCATGTTTTGATGGTGCTAATTTTTCCAGCTGATCATGGTAATTTACACAGCTGAGTGATTCTGTGTGTGTGTGTGGGGGGGGGGGGGGTAGCACATGCCTAATTAGCATTAGCTGCTCCTGTAGATTGTATCCCAGTCATCTACCATGACCAGCATGACTGCCCTCCATGCTGATACTCCTGCTATTGAAAAATCAGTGTAGTAAGGCAGTCTATGACCCAGAAAATGTTATGTGAGGGAAATTTCTGTTCTGCTAAGGCTTATTATTCATGGTAACCCTTTCAGAATTCACGCCATCATCTGGTGAATCCATCCAGCCACTGGAAGTAAGCCCATGTAGCATCCCTTACTTTAGTCTTACACATTCCTTTTCCTTTGTCCCAGTCAGTCTTGAATCCATCTGTTGAACTGCATTCCATAACTCACTCCAACATTGCATTCCATATCACAGTCACCCTCTCCATGAGATTATATTTCCTCAAATTTGCCTTAAACTTTGGCCTGTGCAACTCCTACCTATACTATCTTTTATTCCACAATTGTTGCATCTAATATCAAACCTACCATGTTCCCCTTAACAAAGTAAAGCATCTGAATTATGCCATCGCTTTTTTCTTTTGCTCATTGTTCAAATGCCAATGCATAAATCCACTCTACTATTCATTTAAACACTTTGGATCATGGCCTATACTCCTATATTTCTTTCCCAACATTGTCATGGGCTTTATATTTTAATTATGATTATACAAGTACTCGGTGTAAGGGATTGATGCTTACTGTACCTCATGAGTCTATATTCTAAGCTATACATCTCTGCATCCTGTTGGGTTGTTCCACCATCACCATTTCAGACTGGTCTGTATGACTCACCCTAGGGGTAATTATATATTCCAAACCCTTTTCTTTTTCTTCCCTCCTCAGGGCTACTTCACATAACTTGCATACTTTTTATGGAGTCCACAACAAACTTCATTACTTTTTATTTTTTGCAAACTAGCACAAGGTTATCCCTGCTTTTCCAACTTGCTAGCTTCGGAAAACTTTCCTTGAGACTGACCCTTCTTGATTCTACCTCCAAAGAAATTAATCAAAAGTTATGTACTCACCATAACCAGACATCTGTGTTGTCCAGTTTCATTCTTCCTCAACCCATGTGTTCAGATCCAACCCTCGGATTTGACTCGGACACATATTCCAGATTTCAGATCTAAATCTCAAGCTCTTCTCTCTAGCCATAATTCATTAGTTCATCCCTATTCCCTCAGATTGAGTTTGGTGCCATTAGACACTATAGCTAAACACAGACTGGGAAGGGCTGACAGAGAGAAGAATGACTCAAACCCAGAACTGTCAGTTCCAAAACACCGTCCTACAGGTCTGTCCAGAAACATGAAGGATGGGGGATGTATGGGAAAGAAGTTGAGGAAGAATTAAAATGGACAACACAGATGCCTAGTTATGGTGTGTACATAACATTTAAATCTGATGTTGTCCTTTTCATTCTTTCTTACTGGGCGGTGCAGTGGTGCAGCGGTTAACATTGTCGCCTCACAGCAAGAGGTTCTCCGGTTCAGTTCTTGGCTGGGGTGCCTCTTGTGTGGAGTTTGCATGTTCTCCCTGTGTTCATGTGGGTTTCCTCCAGGTACTCTGTTTTTTTCCCACACTCCAAAGACATGCATCTGGAATGTTTCTCCCCGGGCCTCTGCTGAAAACAGGCTCTGTGGAACCTAGTTGGACTTTCCCGGTAAACAAATGTTAAATAAATAAATAAATAAAACATTTAAAAAAAAAATTCTTCCTCAACCCATGGGACAGAGTCCCCAGCTATGTTGATCTTGGGTGGCCTTCATGGAGGGACATGCCAGAATACCACCAAACCAAAGGTGACTCTGTTTCTAGAAATAGTATCGAATTTCAAATGAGTAACAAAGGTAAGAGCATTGGACCATGTGGCTGCAGTGCAAATATCATCAATAGATGTTCTTGACAAAAAGGCAGATGAAGCAGCCAAGGATCTGGTTAAATAAGCATTGAGAGGTTTGGGTAAGGTCATGCCCTGTTGAGAATAGATCCAAGAAATACAATCTGTAATCCATTTAGCTAGAGTGACCTTAAAGACTGGGCAGCCCAGCCCATTTTGTGAAAAAGAGACAAGGAGTTGATCTGATTTGCTGACTTGTTTTGTCCTGTGAAGATAAAAACATAATTGTCTGTGTACATTGGAGATGAAGCATGTACTCTTCTTTATTCAAAACATTTGGAAAGAAGACTGCTAAATGAATGGATTGATTAATGTTATTTTTAGAAGCTCCTTTGGGTAAAAAAGAAGGGTTTGTCCATAAGGTAACCCTATCTTTATGAAAAATGATGTAAGGCATTTTTGAGGAAAGAGCCTGGAGTTTCTCTTTGCAGAAGTAATGGCTACTAAGATGACTGTTTTCCATGAAAGGAATTTTAAACCATTTTTAGCTGAAGGTTCAAATGGTTTCTGAGTTAGATCTTGAAGCACAACTGTGAGATCTCAAGGAGGTGAAGGATCCTTTATTGGTGATCTGAGAAGAAAAATACCCTTTATGAAAGGTTTGACATAATTTAGACAAAGCCAATGAATAATTTATGTCTCCTGTGAAGAAATTAGAAATAGCTACTAATTGAAGTATAATCATAAAAAAATAAGCTCCTTCTTTATAAAAGGTTTGCTAAAAACTGAAGTACTTCAGAAACTGGAGCAGAGAAAGGGTCAAGCTCATTATTCAAAGCCAAAAGGGAGAACCTTTTCCACTTGCTCTTGTAAACTTTCTTAGTAGATTATTTTAGTGAAGCCAAAATAATGGGACGTACGGGGGAAGAAGGCCTGAGCTGTCTAACCATTACTGGAAGGGGGGAAATCATGTGGTTAGTTTGAGGGCCTGTATGCTGGGATGTTAGATACCAGACGGGTGAGAGAGTAGCTCCAGAGTTGACTCCAGTATCCATGGAGGATAATGAAGGTAAGACCGTAGGAAGGAGAACCATACTTGTTGGGCCAGAAATGGGCAATGAGGATGACTGAGCTCTTGAACCAGCTTGCTTTCTGCAGAAATTTGGGACTCAAGGGGAGAGGGGGATAAGCATAAAGAAGACTGGAGGGCCAAACATGGACTAGAGCATCTCTGGGTGGCTCCCCCTGAGGGGGAATAATAGCAAAGTACCCACAACACTTGTTGTGGGAGACACAAAGAGATCACAGCAAGGATGACCCCAAAGATGGAAAATCATTTCTGTCACAGACTTATTGAGAAACCACTTATTAGACATCAGGATGGATCTACTTAGTTTGTCCAGTAATATGTTGGTTTTCCCCAGAATATGTGTTGCAATTAGAAAGTGGTCTGATGAGATTGCTCATTCCCACAATCTCATGGCCTCTCTGCAGAGGGAATAAGATCAAGTTTCTCCTTGCTATTGATGTACAGACTACAGACATGTTATCAATCTGAATTGTAGTAGTGCCCAGAGGAAGAGCATCTTAAAATTCCTGCAGTGCAAGTAGGACTGCTCTCATCTCTAGTACACTGATATGCAAATTGGCCTCTTTGGGAGACCATATGCCATGCCTCCCCACCCCAGTTGGGAAACACCCATTGCCACTGTGGCCATTGGAGGCAGTAAAACAAAGGGTTAGCATAGATGAATGTTATCCAATTGGATCCACCAGTGAATGTATTGTTTGCATATCAACACATCCAATCGTCTTTGTGAAGAAAAGGTAGGATGGACTGTACCATGACCATTTGGAAGTCTGACAACTTCACATAATGATTTAAATTGTTTACATCCAAAACTGGTCTGAGATCCCGTTTTTTTGGGCACTAAAAAGTAGCATGAGTACATTCTGAATCATATTTGGTCTGGTAGGACCAAATGGATGCATCTTTTTTCCAGCAGCTTTTGAATTTCTTGTGCTGCTGTTTTCTTCTGTCTGGGTAGAATGTCAGGAAGCTTCTTTCTTTTACAGGTAGGGATTTGGAAGAATGGTATGTAATAAACTCTGGATATTGTTCTTCGCTCCCATGAATCTTATGTTAAATTTGCCCAGGCATCTGGGTGCAAGAACAATTGTCCCCTGACTGCTTCCAGAGGTGAAAAGTCTGGAAGCCCTTCAGGAGTGCTGGAAGGGTCTTTCCAGAAAGAAATCCCTGAAACACTGGTTGTGCAGGCCTCCTCTGCCTGTAGGGCAACTTCTTTCATTAGAATTTCCTCCTCTGCCTCTGCAGAAATTACCACCACTTGGGTCTTTGAAAGGTCCCTGAGATTTTCAGAACCACATTTTCTTTTTCTGATTCTTGGAGAAGGTTCATTAATGGTTAGAAAATGTAATTCCCACAGCAGACAAAGTCTTTCCATCCTGTCCACTGCGGTTAAGTGACTCTTTTACTGGCAGCCCAAATAAGGATGTACTATTGAATGGGGCATTAATAAGGAATGTCTTAAAAGGCTCTGCAAAGCCACATAGCCACATCCTTATGGCAATGCCTGAACCAGTTGCTCATGTGGGGCCTTCAGCTGTGTGAGAAATCAACCTCATTGAAGTGTTTGATACGGACAAGAGAGTGGCCATTTGCAAGGACCCTCTTTTGAAAACCTTTGCTGAAATGGACTCTGAGAGTATTTGATAGCTCTTTAGTCAAATCTCTCTGAATTCTAGTGAAATGTGTCAGGTAGTTTACAGACCTCAGGGCAAAGGTCGGCAAGGCAAAAAAATCATTTTCTGAGTCTCTCCAATGTTCTAGACTCCCTATTTGGCAAATATACAGAACAGCTTTGCCACCAACATAGCATCAACTGGTACTCCTTTGCTCCACTGGGGTCTGTCTTTCAGAGGGGCTAAGAATTTATCGGGTCACTTTGTAATAGGTTCAGTGTTATCCAGTTCCTTCCAAGCCCAGCAGGAAACTAAGTCGATGAGTTCATCCCCTTGGGTGGTGACCTAAGACATAGATGGGTCAGAACCAAAAGCTTCCAAAAATACTGATCCTTCCAGAGAGGGATTTTCAGAAGACCAGCTACCTTTTTATCTAAGGATCTCTAAAATATCTTCAAAGGAGATGTCAACTGGTGGTGATCTGGGGAGCCTTCCTGCTTTATCAAAATCAGTATCCTCCATGAGAGTGTCCAAAAGGGAGACTGCATGCCTCTTCCTGCACATTTTTTCCAATGTACTTCCTCCTGGGGATGTTCAGGGGAAGTATCGGAAGAGAGGGGGGAGTTCCCCTACCGGAACTGATTGGACACTTGCTGGAACTGGCTATCCCTGTGGAGTAGGTTTTATTGACTCAGAGCTCAGAACCAACAAGGAAAAAGGGTTAGGAACTGAAGAATGAAAATACAGATCTCTGGATAGAGAAAAAGCCCTTTTCAGAACCTCAAAAGTAGATGAACCTGAGGATACCTCAATCAGTAGAGCAGGAGCTGAAGCTCACAGGGAAGGCAGATTTTGACCACCCTTTGATCCATGCTTTGAGGATGGAACTTAATCCAAACTGTCTACAGCCAAGGCTCTGCATGGCAGAGAAGGATCCAACAACATTTATTTATTTTTATTTTACATTTGTTGACCGGGCTGGTCTAACTGGATATATGTCCATTTTCAATGGAGGCCCGGGGAGAAAAGCTCCAACATAGGCAATAGTATCATAGCATACACTATATACAATAGACAGATCTTACATTACATTCTTTTAGTGATTCTGGCCCACTGAACTGACTCCAGCACTTCAACTCAGGAACCTATTCTGATCCAATGGTATCAGACTGTAAAAAGTAAGGGATACTGTAGAAGTCAAGGAAGAAATCATCTTCGGATCCAACTCCAAACATCTTGGGGATTCTGGATCCTGAGTCTCCAAAACAACTGGATGGATCAGAGAAGGAGAGAGAATACTGTGAGCTGAAGCAGGAAGGTTCACAGATCCAATAGGGGCTAAGGCAGTATGACCCCCATATAGATCTGAGATCTTAGGCATTTTCCCATCATCTTTCCACATCTGCTTCTGATAAACTTCTGGAATACCTGGAGGATGTAGTGGATGGAGATCTGGAATGTTTCTTAGGTGTTTTTAATAAGGGGATCACAGAGCAGAAGATATAGGTGTAATGGTATATTCTGCTGCATGACCACTTTGCTAGGTGCTAGCTTTCAGATCCAAGGACCTAATATCCAAAGGTGGTGCCATTGGGCTTGCAGATATAACTATAGGAGCTGAAGATTTATAGTTAGAAGGTTTTGGATCCAAAGGTCAGGTCTTTGGATCCGACAAAGTGGGATCCGTGATCTTACAGCTTTTGAAAGGTGGCTGCAATGAAGCCCTGGAGGACTTTGGTGTGGAGCATTTTTCCTGATCTGACAGAGTGGACTTAGCCATTTTAGAGGGGGGTTGAGCCCCTGAAGATATAGTAGTAGCAGAAAGAAGTCCCTTTAATATTAATTTGGTGTGACAGTCAGCCAAGACCCTTGGATTAAAGGTCAAATTGTCAAATAAACTGAACAGTTTATATCCAGGTGACTGTCTCCGAGGCAATAAATGCATTCATTGTAGACATCTGAATTCAGGATCTTATTCCCACAAGGAGTGCATTTTTTGAAGCCTGTCAGTTTATCTGACATGATAGAAAAGGATAGGGACACCAAACGAATAAGCCACTAAAGTAAATAAACAATACAATGAAGAGAAAGTTTTCTTTTTTTTTTTTTTTTTAAAGATGGAAAGAGAGAATTATCAACAATGGTAATATAAAAGGATTACCTTGATCAAAAAAGTAAACAGAATACCAGCTATGGTAAGACAAATAGATTTACTACATGTAAAAATAGTAACAGAGCTAACACCAGCAATAAGATGAGAGGGAAGAAGAAGAGAAATAGTATAAAACAGAAAAATGTAATTTTAAAGGATAAACTTACAAATATTCGCTATATAACAGCTTAAGTGAGGAAACTTGTGGCTGGCATGGTGGCAGCAAATGAGATCTGAGATAATGGGGATGGAATAAGGCATTATGGGTAGCGGGAGGAGCTGGAGAGTTGGATCAAAGTCTGGAAATATGTGGCCGAGTGGTATCCAATGGCAGGATCCGCACTCATAGGTTGAGGAAGAATGAAGAACAACATCAGATCTTTGCAGTATCACTGTGCTTCTTGCTAAATAGTTCCACCCCTAGACAATTGCTATTTAACTACAATTTTCTTTCAGGCCATCTAGCACATAGTATCTGGATCATTATTTGGAGTCAAATGGCCATACCTTTCTAACTTATTATAAATCTCCTGCCTGGCACATTGTTAAGCACTTTGCTGAAATCCAGCTATGCAACATCTTTTGTCACTTTCTGTGTTGGTTCAGTGACCTACAGTTCATTAGAGGTCCATATCTAAGAGAGTACAGGGTCAAAGCCCCCTGCATGGATGCTGTGAGTTTGCATACACCCCCACCCTTATTTTGGGTTTTAGGTTTGTCTTTATTTCTTTCAGTTTTGCAGAAATGGACTTCATGGAACTTTGAATCACTGAAATATACCATACCTCTTTTTTTCTTTCTTCAGCATTCTGTAACAAAACTGGATTGGGTTTGATTTGAAAGACCATGGTAGAGACATATGGCCATCTGAAAATTATTTGTGTTCAAGGACTCAGCCCGTATTCGCTACAAAAGAGCTTCCATGATTCACTATGATAGAAGTGATAGAATCAGGACTGTAGCTTTGTAGTGCCATCCGAGGCTGCACACTTTTGTGCAGCTGTGCATGTTGTCATTCTCTCACTCTGCAGCATGAGTCTGGTTTAAAGGACAGCCTGCGCACTTTATCCAGTGGTATACACAGCACTACTACAGATACTGTTTGAGAATTTTATTAGGCAGCATACTTGATACGCCTTATACAGTAAACTCTCAGTTAACCATAACTCAAGCAACCAGAACTCTCAAGCAACCAGAAAAAATTCAAAGAAATACAGTACAATGTGAGCAATTCAGTTTTTATGTATTGCACTTTGTTTTCCCTCTGCAGAAATATACCTTACATTTTTAGAGTTTTAAAAAGGAACATGTTTTATGAAGAAGAAAAATGTAGAAATTCAACCACTTATTATACTTAAAATGAAAAGCTACAATAAGGCTACTCCCTCCACATGGTAGCTAGCTCCAAGATGATCCATTTAGCGGGTATTATATATCCCCTTTCTTGTAGTTGCTGGTATGCAAGCACTACATATGTATCCCAGGTCCTTCCTTAGATAAAAACAATTTTTAATTCTGTTCAGTTAAAAACAACAAATTGCCTACTTCAAAGTACTGGTTCAAACACTAATAACACTTTTCTCGGAGCAAATTTCTTGTTATGATAACTTGGCTCAATATGATTAGACAGGAAATTACTCATTCATTGGAAGTCACTTCCAGCTACCTTTCTTCCTTGAGTGCAAAACCTCCATTCACTGACAACTATATGCTCCGCTTCCTCAGTAGGTACTTCCAAAGTTCCAAGTCAATAAATTGCCTGTGTGCAAAAGCACTAGAACAAGTTGCAAAAAGTTCCTTACTTGGAAGCCAATCTGTAACCAGCATACAGCCTGTGTGTAAAATGGGGGGGGGGGGGACAAGTCCCTAAGCTCTTCCTAAATCTAGAGCCAATTGATTCCAATAGGCATCCCGTGTTCAAGGACACCAGAATGAGTTCCAAAGTCTAAGACCAACTTCAAATCGGCGTGCAGCCTGTACACTAAAATGAATTCCAGGATAGATGATTCTTCCTTCCTCTGAAGCCAACTGGAATCAGCAAACTGCCTGTTTGCAAAGTCACTGGAGCAGGTTCCAAAATATTCCTAGTTCTAAAGCCAACTTCAAATAAGCATGCTGCTTGTATTCAAAAACGGACTCAGGAACGGATAAGCGCTTTTGGATGTAAACCTTCTTCAGATCCTGTGTTTATCTGCTTTGCTCTTCCTTTTATACTGTGTGTATTCTAGGTATTGGCCAATGAGGTATTATATTCAAATAAGACTATCTGCCTTCATTATTCATTGGATACACTTACTACTTGTATCCAATCTGTCTTTTTATATACACTGTCAAATCAGTTTAACTTCCTGAGTTCTTGCAAGTATGTCACTGGTTATTCTGTTCTCTTGAATGGGGCATTGATAAGGAATGTCTTAAAAGGCTCTACAAAGCCACATAGCCACATCCTTATGGCAATGCCTGAACCAGTTGCTCATGTGGGGCCTTCAGCTGTGTGAGAAATCAACCTCATTGAAGTGCTTGATATGGACAAGAGAGTGGCCATTTGCAAGGACCCTCTTTTGAAAACCTCTGCTGATATGGACTCTGAGAGTATTTGATAGCTCTTTAGTCAAATCTCTCTGAATTCTAGTGAAATGTGCCAGGTAGTTTACAGACCTCAGGGCAAAGGTCGGCAAGGCAAAGAATCATTTTCTGAATCTCTCCAATGTTCTAGACTCCCTATTTGGTAAATAGATAGAACAACTTTGCCACCACCGTAGCATCAACTGGTATTTCTTTGCTCCACTGGGGTCTGTCTTTCAGAGGGGCTAACAATTTATTGGGTCACTTTGTAATAGGTACAGTGTTATCCAGTTCCTTCCAAGCCCAGCAGAAAACTAAGTCGATGAGTTCATCACCTTGGGTGGTGACCCAAGACATAGATGGGCCAGAACCAAAAGCTTCCAAAAATACTGATCCTTCCAGAGAGGGATTTTCAGAAGACCAGCCACCTTTTTATCTAAGGATCTCTAAAATATCTTCAAAGGAGATGTCAACTGGTGGTGATCTGGGGAGCCTTCCTGCTTTATCAAAATCAGTATCCTCCATGAGAGAGTCCAAAAGGGAGACTGCATGCCTCTTCCTGCACATTTTTTTCCAATGTACATTCTGCTGGAGATGTTCAGGGGAAGTATCAGAAGAGAAGGGGAGTTCCCCTACCGGAACTGATTGGACACTTGCTGGAACTGGCTATCCCTGTGGAGTAGGTTTTATTGACTCAGAGCTCAGAACCAACAAGGAAAAAGGGTTAGGATCTGAAGAATGAAAATACAGATCTCTGGATAGAGAAAAAGCCCTTTTCAGAACCTCAGAAGTAGATGAACCTGAGGATACCTCAATCAGTAGAGCAGGAGCTGAAGCTCACAGGGAAGGCAGATTTTGACCACCCTTTGATCTATGCTTTGAGGATGGAATTGAATCCAAACTGTCTTCAGCCAAGGCTCTGCATGGCAGAGAAGGATCCAACAACATTTATTTATTTTTATTTTACATTTGTTGACCGGGCTGGTCTAACTGGATATATGTCCATTTTCAGTAGAGGCCCGGGGAGAAAAGCTCCAACATAGGCAATAGTATCATAGCATACAGTATATACAATAGATAGATGTTACATTACATTCTTTTAGTGATTCTGGCCCACTGAACTGACTCCAGCACTTCAACTCAGGAACCTATTCTGATCCAATGGTATCAGAGTGTAAAAAGTAAGGGATACTGTAGACGTCAAAGAAGAAATCATCTTTGGATCCAACTCTGAACCTCTTGGGGATTCTGGATCATGAGTCTCCAAAACGACTGGATGGATCAGAGAAGGAGAGAGAATACTGTGAGCTGAAGCAGAAAGACTCACAGATCTGATAGGGGCTAAGGCAGTATGACGCCCATCTAGATCTGAGATTTTAGACATTTTCCCCTCATCTTTCCAAATCTGCTTCTGATAAACTTCTGGAATACCTGGAGGATGTAATGGATGGAGATCTGAAATGTTTCTTAGGTGTTTCTAATAAGGGGATCACAGAGCAGAAGATATAGGTCTAATGGTATACTCTGCTGTATGACCACTTTGCCAGGTGCTAGGTTTCAGATCCAAGGACCTAGGATCCAAAGGTGGTGCCATTGGGCTTGCAGATATAACTATAGGAGCTGAAGATATATAGTCAGAAGGTTTTGGATCCAAAGGTCAGGTCTTAGGATTCGACAAAGTGGGATCCGAGATCTTACAGCTTTTGAAAGGTGGCTCCAATGAAGCCCTGGGGGACTTTGGTGTGGAGCATTTTTCCTGATCTGACAAAGTGGATTTAGCCATTTTAGAGGGGGGTTGAGCCCCTGAAGATATAGTCATAGCAGAAAGAAGTCCCTTTAATATTAATTTGGTGTGACAGTCTGCCAAGACCCTTTGATTAAAGGTCAAATAAACTGAACAGTTTATATCCAGGTGACTGACTCTGAGGTAATAAATGCATTCATTGTAGACATCTGAATTCAGGATCTTATGCCCACAAGAAGTGCATTTTTTAAAGCCTGTCAATTTAGCTGACATGATAGAAAAGGATAGGGACACCAAACGAATAAGCCACTAAAGTAAATAAACAATACAATGAAGAGAAAGTTTTCTTTTTTTTTTTTTTTTAAAGATGGAAAGAGAGAATTATCAACAATGGTAATATAAAAGGATTACCTTGATCAAAAAAGTAAACAGAATCCCAGCTATGGTAAGACAGATAGATCTACTACATGTAAAAATAGTAACAGAGCTAACACCAGCAATAAGATGAGAGGGAAGAAGAAGAGAAATAGTATAAAACAGAAAAATGTAATTTTAAAGGATAAACTTACAAATATTTGCTATATAACAGCTTAAGTGAGGAAACCTGTGGCTGGCATGGTGGCAGCAAATGAGATCTGAGATAATGGGGATGGAATAAGGCATTATGGGTAGCGGGAGGAGCTGGAGAGTTGGATTAAAGTCTGGAAATATGTGTCCGACTGGTATCTAATGGCAGGATCCGCACTCATAGGTTGAGGAAGAATGAAGGACAACATTAGATCTTTGCAGTATCACTGTGCTTCTTGCTAAATAGTTCCACCCCTAGACAATTGCTATTTAACTACAATTTTCTCTTTCAGGCCATCTAACACGTAGTATCTGGATCATTATTTGGAGTCAAATGGCCATACCTTTCTAACTTATTATAGATCTCCTGCCTGGCATATTGTTAAGCACTTTGCTGAAATCCAGCTATACAACATCTTTTGTCACTTTCTCTGTTGGTTCAGTGACCTACAGTTCATTAGAGGTCCATATCTAAGAGAGTACAGGGTCAAAGCCCCCTGCATGGATGCTGTGAGTTTGCATACACCCCCACCATTATTCTGGGTTTTAGGTTTGTCTTTATTTCTTTCAGTTTTGCAGAAATGACCTTCATGGAACTTTGAATCACTGAAATATACCATACCTCTTTTTTTCCTTCTTCAGCATCCTGTAACAAAACTGGATTGGGTTTGATTTGAAAGACCATGGTAGAGACATATGGCCATCTGTAAAATGATTTGTGTTCAAGGACTCAGCCAGTATGCGCTACAAAAGAGCTTCCATGATTCACTATGATAGAAGTGATAGAATCAGGACTGTAGCTTTGTAGTGCCATCCAAGGCTGCACACTTTTGTGCAGCTGTGCATGTTGTCATTCTCTCACTCTGCAGCATGAGTCTGGTTTAAAGGACAGCCTGCACACTTTATCCAGTGGTATACACAGCACTACTACAGATACTGTTTGATAATTTTATTAGGCAGCATACTTGATATGCCTTATACAGTAAACTCTCAGTTAACCAGAACTCAAGCAACCAGAACTCTTAAGCAACCAGAAACAATTCAAAGAAATACAGTACAATATGAGCAATTCAGTTTTTATGTATTGCACTTTGTTTTCCCTTTGCAGAAATATACCTTACATTTTTAGAGTTTTAAAAAGGAACTTGTTTTATGAAGAAGAAAAATGTAGAAATTCAACCACTTATTATACTTAATCCCCGGGATTCATGAAGCTTGCCCCAGGTGCAGGCATAGCATAGGCGGTATAACACCAAACATGGCCACCGAGCGATTCAGGTACGATCCAATTCCACGTGCACTACCGGTGTACTCCAGATCTGCACAGCCCTCGGCTTAGGTATGCTAATCACCCCATGCGCAGTGCCGCACCATGCAA
Organism: Protopterus annectens; assembly: GCF_019279795.1. Classification (NCBI taxonomy): domain Eukaryota; kingdom Metazoa; phylum Chordata; order Ceratodontiformes; family Protopteridae; genus Protopterus; species Protopterus annectens. The sequence goes on along the minus strand of NC_056734.1, from coordinate 232,403,244 downwards.
ATGAAGGTACATAGCGATTCATGAAGTGGTGCAGGTGTAGTGTAAGCTCACAGAAATGTAAACCAAAAAACACGGTTTACATTTTTCCAAACAGAACATCGGAGCTATGAAAGCGGATCAGACTCATATATTGCAAAGTTAACATATGCCAATGGCTAAATATACAGCCAATGCCATAAGAAAAGATGCACAACACCTAAAAAACAACATTTAATGTCATGTCCACAGTAACGCAAAGTACAACCGCAGGGCATGTGTGTGCAAACGGGAACACAAAGAAAATATATACAAATGTCATACAATCGCAATGTAATACAAATCATGATTTCACCATAATACTCATTGGTATGCATGGTACACCACAACCAAGCTGCAAGGGTTGCTAAGGTTCTGTGACAGTGTTCGGCACGGTAACTAGGAATTAGTAGTCAATGCCATGCAAATGAGGCAGGTAATAGTGAATCGCAAACGTCCCGCCGGGCTAAGGATGTACCATACGACGCAGTGCTACAACACCGAGGAGTGGCTTAGAGGTATATATGACATCAGCAGTGGGGTGTGCCACCGTAGCTGTAAGCACATTGGAGCAATGCAAATCCGGCCTGGCCTTTGCTAAGTAAAGCCGCAGGACAGGGGTCGGGAGGTAGGTATAGCATCGTTTAGCTGAGAGCACATATGGTGCCCAAAAGCGCATGTGTACAGGGAGAAAAACGTGCCCGAAATCCGGTAAGCAGACGCACACGCCATGCACCATAGATCAAATGGGAAGGTCAGGGGAAGAAAATAAGGAAATGCCGCAGTAGGGTAATTGGAGTATAACTGAGAAATTAACACCTATTAACTCACATCGGGCAATCAATGGCAGCTGACAAGTCTGCTTGCAGAAACCTACAAAACAGGATAGGGGAGGTGTCGGATTGCAAAGAAAAGAGAACTGTCATAGCAGAGCAAAGCAAACCTGCTGTAGACTGGCCATAGAACAACACATTACGCAAGATAAGCCAGGTTTAGGAAAGTACAAATGAAAGCAGGCTGCTGGATGCATGCCAGAAAATGGGAGGTGAAACGTGAAGAAATGTAAAGGGAAGGGCAAGAGGTAATCCATGACAGCCAAATATAATTCGACACCAAAGGCACCACAATAGTAGTTCCTGTCATAAAACACATAAGATACCCCGTAGCTACGATCGAGCATATACACCCTATGACATCATTGGTGTTCACAGCACAATAGTATAAAGCGTGAAAGCACCCCACACACACCTGTGTATTCCCAAACACTGCACCATAGGTGTAAACATACAGGGAACTTTTACAATGTACATGTTGGGAGCTGCCATAGCTGTGATTCATCACCATGTTTTAGAGACCGACGGTGTTGTGGAGGATGATGCTGACAACCACCGCAGGCCCTGGAGGAGGAGAAGAGTGCTCAGACCAAGGGTAACCTACCAGGGGCTACATGATATGGAGATAGTAGAGCATTACAGGGTGGACAGGGACATCTTACAGCAAATAGTTGAGCTGTGCCGGCCACACCTGAGATCCAGAAACAACAGAGGGGAACCCATCCCAGTGGACACAAAGGTATGTGTAAGCTTGCGAATACTAGCCACAGGTACCTTTCAAAGACCAACTAGAGATATAATGGGGATCTCACAGGCATCAGCATCCAGGGTACTACACCAGTTCCTGGATGCCATGTTACCACATGCCAATGAGCATATATACTTTCCCCGAACTCAGGAGGAGTTGGCCAGCAATATGCGTCTCTTCCACCATGTGGCACACTACCCAGAGGTACTGGGTGCAATAGACTGCATGCACATACATATCAAGTCACCACCCAGTGAGCATGGTAGGTGCTACATAAACCACAAGGGATACCACTCCATCAAATGCCAGGTCATGTGCAATGCCCAGGGCATTTACATGGATATGTGTGCTGGCAGCCCTGGAAGCTACCATGACTCCCACATCTGGCATGCCTCACAGCTGTATCAGGTATTTGTCATGGGAGACATCCCACATGGCCACCTTGTGGGGGATGCTGGCTATGCACTGGAGCCGTGGATGATGACTCCCATCAGAAATGCACACACACCCATGCAAGAATGACATAATGAGGCACACGCACAATCCAGAATCATCATAGAGCATGTGTTTAGGATGCTGAAATCATGGTTCCCTTGCTTGGACATATCTGGTGGAGCCTTGCAGTACTCTCCAGGCACGTGTGCCCACATCCTTATAGTATTTGCCATGCTACATAATATGATCCTGCGGAAACAGCTGCAGCAGGGACAAACGGGTGAAGGCCCTCACAACCCACCGCAATTGCCAAGGCCATCACAGGCACAGAGGGATTCAGACCAAGGACACCCTGTGCCAGCCCCAGTAGGCAGACGGAGACGTGCCCAATATGCTTATGCCTTGGCAAAGAGGGAATGTATAGCACATACTCTGACAGTGTAGGCCCCTATGGACTGGCACACCTCTCCACCTGCACACACAGTAAAATGGATGGCACACACACGCGACCACCTGTAAATTGTAATATATAGGTGGCCTACTGTGTGAATCATACATAGGCAGCCCTCAACCATTGTACACACAAAAGCTATTGGAACAAGTAATGTCAACACCTGAACAGTGCACGCACCTATCAGCATATGTTGGTACTGTGTGTATAGGTTTCTAGGTACATCGGTAGGTACACGCCCGATTGTCAAAGGCCATTCATCAGTCGAGGTAAACAGTGTCTGCTGTCGCCAGCACATCAAGTAACCAACTGTCGCTCAGTGGAGCAGAGCCAATTGCGGAATCCATGTGTGTAATCACTGTTCCCCACACACTCTGCATGGATTTCCTGGTACGTTAATGAGGGGCTCCATATAATGTAATCATGGATGTAGTGGCAAAGCATGGGGTGTACACATGACAGGTATCTGTCACCCCAGCATGCTCCACCTACGGTTGTGTGAAGGTGTAGCACATTATAGTGTGTGGCTCACTATGACATACATACCCAATGCTGGAGCACATCCATTAAACATCACTTGGACATCCATTAATAGGTCTCATCCATATGTAAACTAACTGAGTTACCCATTTGATCGCAGTATGGAGTAACAGCCGTAGTACAGTCCACATACAAAATGCCATAACACGTGTACAAATCCCAGATGCCCAAGTGGTAAATGCAGTGACTGTTGTGCATGTTCCCGGTCCTATGTCCTGCAAGGGATGTAACGTAATCCCGAAGGCACGAATAATGCATGTTGGATGCAGGTCATCAGATCATGTTTAGCACATGTTAGCGGGAATATGCGTTGCCCAGTGCTGGTAAGCGTCATTTAAATATGACTATACGGATATGTGCAAAACAGGACTAAGCTTCTCTGAATATCGCGCAGATCACGGTTAATGATGTCCAGAACAGGTGAAACCAGCATTATTCACCCCTGTACTAATATTGCCTGCTCTGTAGGGTAAAATGATCACTGCCAGGAGTAGAACACGCAATCATGTACACAATCACCTAACACCAAGCTACCCAAGATGTACCAACAGCAGGTGTGTAATGTGACAGATTCAAACACAAACGTGTGGAGTCCAGGTAACAGTATACACCGACATGTACACAATGAAAGGTGTATTCTGCCTGTCACTCTCTCTGTTAGATATATATATATATATATATAGCTATATATCTATATATATATATATATATATATATATATATATATATATATATATATATATATATATATATATATATACATAATAGAGATAGAAAGGGTGATAGAGAGATATATGTTGATATATACGGATTCACCTATATCTGCAAATATGTAATAGATAGGTCAACGACACGTACACAACCATGGAGGCACAAATAAATAGGATACTGCCAACTATGGAATGTGTCACATACTGACACGCGTAATCACGACGCTGAAAGACCGAAAGAACACAGTACCACTAGAACCGCGTGTAATATTATCACGATATTAAGGGACATTTAGTTATCGCTGCGGTGTTGTGGTCCACGTAGGTACTGTGTTCAACTGTGTTTGTGATTGCCATAGTCTGTGTATGTGTGTGTTGAGGGTGCTATGTGCATTTCCGTGGGACTGTAATGTGTGTGTGTGTGTTTGCATCGTGTGTCTGTTAGTGTTAACTCGGAGGTAGATCATTACGGTAGGTGTGGTTATAGCTGGCTGTAGGCATACAGTTACCACCTGTCCCACTTTAAGAGGGACAGCTGCTCCCTGGGCAGTTGTGTCCTGACAAAAAATATTAAAAAGGGCAAATGTCCGAGATTGTAGGACATGATTATGTCCCATATATTATGTAATAGTTGCATTAAATAGTTATGCCTGTATCTAAAAAATGTAAATGTTACATGAAACATGATAAGTAGCTAAAGTGCAACAAGAATAAGTATGTATTCACAATAAAAGTATGTGCTATCCTGTGTACTGACCGTGGGTATGTGTCAGCCTGTAAACACCAATGTGTGTCCTGCAAATGTCCCACTATGGCCATTTGAAAAGGTGGCAACCCATGCCAAAGAGGTTCAGTCACCAACACAACTGCAATGAGTGCAAATATCTGTGACAGAAATACACAGGACAGCTGTCATTTAGTAACATTCCTTTACATATCGCTGTATTTCCAGAGGTATGGAAGTATCAACCTCACCTGCATACTATATAGAAACCAATTAACAATGGCCCAATGTATAAGCCCGTAACAACCATAGTTTCAGTCTACTAACTGATAGGTCTTCAATTAGGGAAGGAGCCAACACACATATATGGGATATGTAGAAATGCAGTCCCCACAAACCTGTATATGCTATGTATACCCACCTACATCTCCCACACATGAAACAATAGCAATACAGACTGTTATAACATCACAAACATCCACTCACTCAATTACATCTGCAGAAGCGTTAGCATACCTTGTGAGAGACACATTTGTAAAGGCGCCATGTGAAATCATAGCAGTTGTATAATGGAACAGACGGCGATGTTACAGGTTTGTTTGCAATAGTCCTTTATCAGACGGTTGAGATGACAGGTACACTCACATGTAGAACCACATACTCTAGCCGTCACACACAATCCACGGGGGACATGAATCCAAAATATCCGTGTCTCTACAAATAGCAGTTGCAATTCCACACAACAAAACACATACAGGCCGTCTCCCCGAAGGTAGGGCAAAAGGGCAACGCCCAAGTGGAGAATTCAATTATAGCCCACTTTTGCCGCGTAATTGTCGAATGGAGTAGCTGCACAGCTGATGTGCATGTAATAATTTACTCAGGAACACCAATTGGTGGCAGGAAACCATATGTTACAGGAATCAACATATATAAGGATGACTTGCCAGACATTCAAACAGTATGCTCATACCATAGAACCGTTTAAACAGTAAAGGTGTAAGAGAGATATTTACAAAAGTTCGGAACGCTAACAATGTATGTAGAACACTCAGTATGTTAGTGTATGTATAGCCTGTTTTTTATTAATTAAAAGTGTCTGCAATGCATAAAGTGGGAAAGATATTATGTAGTGATGTCTTGCTGAGCATAGTAACGCTTGTAGAAATTGTGTGTCCTGCTGTGGGCCACAAGGTAAACATCACAGACACCACAAGGGATGCTACATGAGGACTTTAAATAGAACAATTCCAGACCACCCGCCGTCAGTGGTAGGGTATGTCCAACAAGTACGTGCCATAGCAGGGGATAGTATATGTTGATATACTGTCACAGTAGGCATGTGTATGGGCATATAACGACAATAACATGCCTAAGGTGGTCCTGCTGTGCAAGTATGCTTTGCATTATGGGATAATATGCAAAATATGTGTAATGTACAGTCTTGTAGGTAGATATGTCAGATATTCTACACAGCATAACAGTTATATCATGCAAACAAAAGGTATCATCTATTGGCATGTACAATACACAATAACAGGATACTTATGGCTTGCAGTCACGGGACACTGTAACAGCATGATAGCTATTCAAAATGGAAGCGCTAATCAATTAACCATGCACAAAGGACATGTAATAGCTTCACAGGTTCATAGTGAGGTACTATGCTGTCGGGCAAGTCTATGTGTAAGCCCAACTACAGTGTTTACACCGGCGGCACCTCTCTAGGGTAGTGTCCTGTCTTTGAACAGCAGAGCCATGTGTTACCTGCACCACTGCACAGTACAGCCACTGCAGTGATCCCTGGCGTACATGTGTGTCTCCCATCCACCAAGTGAGGTATCTTATAAACAGTGCTACTGAGTGTCCTTGCATGATGTACATAGGAATCATGTTCCAAAAGCATGGTGAGTGTCTGGTTTGGGAATGTAACCCTCAAGCACATCCCACTCATAGTTGCATTTGTGCACATATCCATGAGCATGTTGCTCTCAGTGGCTTTTGCTTATGTCGCTTATGTGGAGTATATCCATGAATATTGTTGTGGACATGGGCCCTGTATGTTCAGCAGAGGTCACCCCTGAGTATGCAGTATGCAAATGTGTACAGTCGTGGTGTCCGTAGTTCTGCCGCATACATCAACCTACGGAGCTCAATAATCCTCATGGTGTGTTAATGTTGTGGTATGCAAAGATGTTGCTGTTCTGTAAGGTACACCCTAAATGGGGTGTTGTACCCTTGAATGTGTGTATACGTCAGGAGTTTAGAGGTACAATGGCTGCCTTTGTTCCAGATACAAACCCAGTACAGATAAGGGTGGCCACATAGAAGGATATCCATGCCACATTTGCAATATGGTTATCAAAGGAGTGGGTGCTACATACATGTGTACTAAGATCCCACATAATGTCACATATATGTAGGGGACTACCACCTATATGATAGTCAGTGGGTGATTGGTGTAATCCAAAGGGGATGTTCATGCACCTTGTGTCATGCAGCTTGAGGCCATGTTATCAACATCAGGTATCCGTCACAGTGACACCCTTATGGAGGGAGTCTGTATCAGCTGGTGGATCAATCATGGTGCCTTGTATGCAGTTGTCTGGAAACCTAGTCAGGGAAAGTCCCTCTGTGCTAGCCTGTACCTCAGGGAAGCATATACCGAACATGAGGGGCCCTATGACTGAGGACTGTGGTACGCCAAGTGTAACTGAAATACAGTAGGTACTACGGTATGCTACCCTCATTGTGTGGGTCCTGTCTGTGAGCCACTTTGCATAACATCCTGAGACGTAGGGGTCGATGTGCAGGTGGATGTGTATGTTGTCAATACCAGAATGGAGAACGGTGCTGAAAGCCAATGAGAGGACAATGTAGGCTGTGTGGACCCCCTTACTGTCATCAACTACCCTGGTAACTGTATCAAAGGAGTTCACCAGGTGTAGGAGCCATGGTCTGGCCCTAACAAGTCCAACCTGGGTGGCATCAAAGGTCTGGAGCCCACCAATGTCTCTGTGAATGACTTCCATGATGATGTGCCCCATAGCCATGCAGAACAGTCCAGTCAGGCATATAGGGCAATAGTCCCTCTGGTTCATTGTGGCGCCACCTGTGTGGAGTGTGATGACTGTTGCTGTGCACCATTCAGGGGCCACAATGTCTGATAGAAGGCTATTAGTGAATCTGGAGGCCAGGTGGGGAGACATGTCATTCTGAGGTTTGTGTAAATCACAGCCTGGGATGTTGGACGGTCATATGGAGTCTGTGTCCCAGGCCTTAGAGAGTGCAGGTTGGAACTGTGTAGTTGTGACCGCAGGGACCCCCCAATGTTCCTGCATGGATTATGGCCCTGTAGGGAGTGAGAGGGTGTAACGTTAGCATTGAACCCATCCGCCAGGATGTTGCCAACATCACTCGGTTCTGTAATGTTCCTGAGTAACCATCGTATGTCAGAGCAGATGTGGGTATTGCCATTGACTACTGACATACCTCCATAATGCTTTGTGGTACACCCTGGAATGTGTCACAGTAATGTTTACGTAGCTAGGTTTGGAGGATGTGATAAGGGATCCCGGAGCCCTACTGAGGCTGACCAGTGAGCTACCCCACCCATGGGATTGTACTCCACTTTGCAAAAGCCTCCACCTTTTGTTGTACATTATGTCCATGGAACTGGACCCCCAGAGTGGCATCCATTATCTGGTGGGTACCATCATGGCTCTGTTTGGAATAGCATGATCCATGCAGTCATGTAAGTACTAATGAAGTGCACTGGGGTATGTTTCAGTGTTTGTATGTGCATTGTCCATCTGTACGGGTGTCATGACGTTTACTACTGCTGTCATAAGATGTCTGTAGTAGGCATTGTAGTAATCTTGTACTGTGTATGCCGTGAAGGGTGTGGTGCCGGGATGTGGATAACAAGGGTGATTAGCATATGTTCGGAAACTACCAACGAGGGGATAACCCCAGGTGTGTAACACCAGTGACATGTTGGTAATGTCCATGTCTAGGTTATTGCTGGTCTTGGTGGTGGTGTGTATGGGTTGATCCAGCCGAGTGGAGGTTATGAATCCCGGACAGCGTTGGCCTAATGTGTTGGTACATGAGTAACTATCCCAGTTAAGTGTGGGGTAGTGTCAGTTGCACATCAGTAGTAGCTGTCTGAACCCTACTGTCCAGTACACTAAGAAATGAGGGCCAGTAACCGTGGGGTATGTTGTTGAATCCGTAGCATGTTACAATGTGTATAGCAGTTCTGGCCACAGTTAGTTGCACGTGGATCACCTCTGATGCATTGTGCTAAGTAACCAGCCAAGAGGTGTGTACAACATAGTGAAATATGGACACACCTCAGCCGTGCGTGTTCCGGTCCAGGTTACATGACTGAAAGGTGTGGTCTGCGTATAACCTGTCAGTGCAGGTGTGCTCTGCGGAGCCTAGAGGCAGGTCCCAGTCACTGCAGAGATATTGAAGTGGTCCATTATAAGGAGTGCCTTGCCTGCATGCGTCAGAAATGATGTCAAGCATTGAGTCACATGACCCCATGTTTTGCTTGCCTGTTCCCATTCTGGTGGTGAATGTTATTGGAAACTGTGCAAGACAGGCAGTATAGGAGCAACAAGAGCCTTACATGTTATCTGTACTCCCAGGGCTGACAGGTGCAGGTCATCTGTGCCAAAGCATCGTGTTTTGTTGACCATGTCATTCAAAGCGGACAGATACTGGATGCCTCTGGAATGACAGCAGAAGCATAGGCAACTGTTGAAGTGAAACAGTCAGTCGTTGTACAGTGGTATCTAGTCTGGATGAATGCAGAATGCTCCCTAGGGCTTGCCCGATACCTTCTGGGCTACATGACCGGAGAGCTATTGCATGTCCCTGCACATGTAGTCTGGGAAGTTACATCTCAGGGCAGTCACACTAACATGGAGAATGACAGTCAAATTGTACCTGGTGAGGTGTGGCATGGGTGCATAAGTTATATTGCAGAACCAGTTACCCGACAGCAAGATGTAAGTGACTATCGCCTTGTGTAGCCTGCTGAGTGGGACATCAGTGTAACCACCTACAGAGTCACCTATGACTGGTGTGTTGGGTATGTTATAACACCCTATTGGCTGTATTTGATGGGCACACATGAGCCTGTGGGCTATAAGTAATTGTTGTTGTGTTTGGTGATGGGGGCTGCCTCTGGTGCCTACACAGAGTATGGAGAGGTTCTGCAAATGTCGTACTCATACTATGTGTGGCCTGTGGTGGTGGAGATCTTGTGAGACTATGTGATGAGTGGGGCGTGTTGCAAATGTTACACGTCCCCACATGAATGTCAGGTTCAGTCTGGGTTGGTTAGAGCATTACCCCCAGCATGGCTACATATGTGCATTTCCCACACGCTGTAGTGTCGTATGTTGGGAGGTGAGCATTGACTGTGTACATGAGACAATTGCTCTATTGCCACATGTTCGCCATATTCATCATATAGACAGGCAATAGCACTGGTATGTGACAGTTGGACATGCCTGTATATTCAACCATGTCTCATAAGATATGTGTGTTACATGTGTACAACAGCTGTTGTACTGTAAGCAAGCTGGAAATGTAAGGGCAGACAGTGTACTTGTAAGAAATGAGTTGGAATGGGTGCTATAGTAATTAGTAGCTCAAGAAGTGCTCACACATTCTGAACAAGTGCTGAGCATGAATATGCAATACAGATAGGGTGTTGGATAATATCAACCCACTGCAACCCACAAGTGGAGATGACAGTCATAATTGGAGGCAATGCACTATTACCCTGCTGAGTATGGTCTGCAAGTCTATGAACCTTTATCAACGTAGATGTTAGCAGTACAGAAGTAGATGACAGTACGGATGATTCCACACTGCATAGCATACCTGTGACAGGTCATAGGACATCATCACCCATACTGTGTTCCAGCTACATTGAGTATACTAGATGTACCTTCGTATGTCACAGGAGTGTTCTACCAGTGGCCTGTTGACAGAATCAACACTACACAAGGTGTCAGAGTGACATGTGCATATCACACCAGTGGCAGCTACAGTAAAACAGGGTTGACGTTTTGTACTCCCCCCTCATTGTAGCCCATACCACACAGACAAATGGGAGGCATCTGTGTATGTAAGGATGTGAATGGCCATGACCTTGGAGCAATAGCTGTCTCAGTGTTGTGGACAACATACAGAATGGGCTTTGTGGGTGAGGTGTGTGACATATGTGCACAATCTGACAGCTGATAATAGCATTGTCACCACTAGGTGAATAACCCTGTACCCATTAACTACCACCTAGGCAGCGGTCAACATTATGGACACTGTGTAAGGGATGGTGATGTGCAGTTCACCACCCTGAGTTGGTGACGTCTCCAGGCCTATTAGGTAGTCATACAAGGCACCCATGTCATGACAGGGTGCCATCCATGAGCATGGAGATCATTGGACAGGCATACTCAGCACTTGGGTGACCAATATCGGATCACATATCACCTTTAAGGGGTATTGGCCATGCGTGGATGGGCGATACCAGCCTTCACAATCCTCACTTCAACGATGCAGCATGCTGGCTACCTTGCATAAAGACATGTGCTACACTGTGATGTTGGACATGCTACACATACATATCCTGATCTGAAAGACATACGTCATGGACAGCCACCATCCTACTACAAGGATCGCCACATGCTGGACAGATCCCTGTGCCATACATGTTACATACTCCCGCCATACCATGCAACCCTGTCCATCAAAGCTGCACATGTCATCTCTGTCATACATGGTGGGATGACCGCATGGTAGATGTATTATTAACTGTCTGGATCAGTAATGTGGCACTGATGCACCTCGCGGTGGCAAAATGGCTGTCGGATACAGCTAGGAAACCTTGCCCATACAAGCTATAGTTGATAACCATCCCTGCGAATGACGTCCGGCTAGCCATTGTCCCATATCTATCACATGTGCAACACAGGCGATCCGTGGCAGGATGTTGAACCGCTGTACAGTGCCGTGTAGATGTATATGGCAAAACACATGCATGTAAAGGTTTCTGTGTGTATGTGTGCATTGTCACTGCTCATGTCCATTAAGGCAGTGTATGTGTTGATATGTGACATATACATAGCATCAAGGTTGACAGCATCACTGTGGACACATCCAGGCATGTGCTGATAGGTAAGAACACCAGCACAGGCAAACAGGCATGCCCACATCAAGACAGCATTCACATGGAGTATGAACAATGTAATGAGGTGACACACATATATGGTGATGATATCCAATGCATAACGGGTGTTACATGTGTGTGACACAAACATTTTAGTCGTGTCAGTGTCATGATGATTTGCAAAGACAACTGTGCAAATGTACTAGATTTAATACAAATGTATGTGCAGCTGTATATCTGTACATCTCTGTGATACTCTGACCTGTCACCATCATTATGTCTTCCAGATAATGCCTCATTCATGCCTGCCAGTGTACAGCCACCAGAAGGATGATGTCCTCATCCCGTACCTCCATGAGAACTATGAGGTGTTGTTCAACCATGTGCCACAGCATGCCCAGCAGCGTGATGACCTGTGGCAGGACCTTCGCAGGAGAGTTAATGATGTGGGTGGCCATAACCGCACCTACCAGCAGGTGCGCAGACACTGCACGGACTTGATACGACATGCGAAACAGCGTGCCACTGCAATCACCAGGGAACAAGGTGGAACAGGTGGTGGGCCACCAATCCAGCCCCCACTCACACCCACCGAGGAGCTACTGTCCAGCCTGGGGACACCCTCAGAACAGCATCCACAAACACTAGCTGCTATAATGGAGGTGGGTGTATTCCAACCAATGAGCCTGGAGTTGCCTGGTAAGTCACTACTGCACATATGACTATTATATCTCATTTTGTTGCATGTGTCACTGTACAATATGTAATGTAACATCATATGCAAGGTATGTTTACACACATGCCGTATACTACAGTATGCTACCCTGTGTATGCACACATGTGCATACTATATGCTATTGTACAGGCGAATGTGTTAACATGCACAGTGCACCCTGTGGCTGTCATACAGTCATGGATAATGTTCAAACTGCTGTGTCACCCCTATACAGGTACCTCTGGTGTGCCGCACAGACATCAGTCTGTTGCAGGTGAGACTGTCATCAGTATCAGGCATGTTAATGCATATATCTATTCATCATGTGGCCAGTTAACACATGTACACATGATGTATGGTCCAGTCACAATATACAGGTCGCATCTCCCATCATTCACACTGGCTACCCATGTGAAATATATACGAACGAAATGAAACACCAACATGAAACCACAGTATCTGTCATTGCTACATGTGTGGACAGCTGTGCATACAACAGTGGAGGTGTTGTTCAATGTAGGCATATGTACTATACATTGGAACAACACATGTGTGGTACGCAAACAGTACCACACAGTGAGCTGGGATATGGGCAGCCCACAGGAGTCACCATTGTGTTATATGCCCCTGCAATGGGTGCACACATTGTGATGTGCCATCTGGCATGTCCCACACATGTAGTGTTCTGGCTGCAATATTGTCACACTATCCCATAATACATACCCCACATACCAAACATACAACCCGTTGTCTGCATAGCCCTGTGGATGGTGACATATCTGACATCTATGAGTGTATATCATAAGGGACAACACAGACATGTGAGACCGATGGCCATCACAAACATTTGGCCAACACATGTTCACACATGGCCATGGAGGATGGCCAGAGACATGCAGCCACACAGTAGATGTGATGTGTATACACCCTGTTGCACATTGTCCACACATGGTCCAACTATAGCCTTAGTTGACTGATCATACCATTGATGTGGTACACTGGACATCCTAAAAGCCTGTGCACAGCTAGTGGAGGTGTCATGTAAGTCGACCATATAAGATGTGTTGAACATCATGACTGTGTCATAGCATGACAGTAGTCACCTGTACAGCTTCCACAGACATTGACACCACACCAGGCCAAATATACCGTACATTTCCCTTGCTGCTGTAGGATATCACCGTCAGCCGTGCACTTCATGTGTGTGGTACATCAATGTCATGTGGGACATGGTGTATTGACAAGTCTGCCATGGGTGGACATGTTTGCCAGGCAGCTAAGACTCTGTAGTAGTTGTGTAGGGGTGTCATCCGTAGGTCTTCTAGTGACCTGTCACATGACACAGCATGGTTTGGTGTGTATACACCTCAGCAACGTGGGTCACAATCCACAGTTATGTCATGTGTATGCATGCAGTTATGGCTTTGCAATGTGTGCATATTACACACTGTATAGCAATATAGATGCCTCATAATGCCATGAAATGGCACAGTGTCTGTATTTCACACTGTATAGCAATGTAGACGCCCCACACTACCCTTCCATTCTCATGCATATTTGCTAAATGTGCATTCTATCTGTAGGGCATACAGACAACACTGCAATGTGATACCCATTACAACGCTGACATGTGTCAGGACACCATTGTGCCAGACATGTATGCTTGTCAATGCATACGTCAGCAGATTACATGTCAAGGTCACTTCAGCCATGTGTACTGTTAACCTGTGCTGGTCCACATGGTCTATCACAGGGATGCATGCTTACTACCATGATTGTGTAAACTGCACCTGCTTGCTGTTGTGTGCAACCCAGGGAGGTATGCTAACTACCACTATTAATGTCTGAGCTGCATGCCGTCTGCTGTATCACATTCATGCTGCATGCCGTCTATCAAATCACATGCATGGTGTGTGTGTGTGTGTGTGTGTGTGTGTGTGTGTGTGTGTGTGTGTGTGTGTGTGTGTGTGTGTGTGTGTGTGTGTGTGTGTGTGTCTGTGTGTGTCTGTGTGTGTGTGTGTTTGTGTGTATGTGTCTGCGTGTGCGTGTGTGTGTGTGTGTGTGTGTGTGTGTGTGTGTCTATTGTAATGTGGAGTCTTTCTTGGCATTCACAGGTGATGTAGGTGCATTACCCTTCTGCGGTCCGTCTGATGTTAGTGTTCCCACAGATACTAGCAGTGATGAACATATGCATGAGGTACAGGCAGGGTTGTCTGGGGCTGAATCTGTGCCAATGGTTGCCATCCCAGCTATGTCTTCCTCTTCCCTGCACACAGTTCTCATGCCAACACATACTCCATCACCAGTGGCCATAGAGGAAGGACAGTCAATGTGTGTTAGCTTGGAACAGGAACGTGTGGTGGCTACAGAAGGTGTGTCTCCACACCATGGTGTCAGTGTAATGACTGCAGATGTGCCACACAGGCATGTGGCCAGTGCTGCTCGTAGGAGGACCTATGGCAGACATGCACCTGCAGGACAGAGTGCAGCAGCTGGTGTCACCAGACGCATGTTCCAGACTGTAATAGTGGCACAGGCATGTGCTGAATGGCAGAACAGAGAAGGGCAGAGGCTTCAGAGGGCTGCTATCCGTACTCTAAATGACAACATCCAAGCATTGGCAAATGCTCAACAGCAGATTGCTGATGTTCTGGACAGGTGATTGGGTGACATGGTCAGAATCCTTGACCATGGCATGGCAATCCACGAGCGTGAGCTGTCTGTGCTGGAACATCTGGTAGCAGTGAGGTGTAGGCCACGTGGGCGTAGGCCAGCTACACCCTCTAGTGCAGGTCAACGTGAACGAGCCATCTCACATGCCCACTCCCATAGTGCTGGTAGCAGTAGCAGTGCAGCTGGTGCTGTGCTGTCCACACCAGGACACAGCAGGTCATGTGGATGTGGCCCTGGATGTTGCCAGTGGGGACACGGTTCCAGTGGACATGTGTCATCAGACAGTAGCCAATCTGTACCTCCGCCTGGTAGTGCCCATGCAACCCCTGGCAGGCACAGGTCACGTGGCCGTGGCTGGACACAGTGAGCTGTACATCCTGGTCTGTACAATCTGGAGCTGCCAATAATACACCTGTGTAGGCCTGGCAAAAGGCAGAACTGTGTACACTCATACACGCACACAGCAAAAACATCTGTAGGGCACCGCAACATCCACATGCATAATGACCACACATGTCCAATCAGATCACCGGCCCTTACCCACACACATGATGTCATCCACTGGTGCAGCCAATGCCCCTGGCAAACATTATCACCCTGTGCATATGATGATGCCTGTGCCGCATCCCTGTCATCCACACCATTGGTGCAGGGACATGCTCAAATGATCTGATGCACAGGGTGAACAGAATAGTGAGAGAAGTGTATATTGCATTAGTTGTGTACTGTTGACATGCACCAGACATACCATGTAGTACAGGTTTATAATGCATTGTTATATGTTCACAGTATATGTCTTGGTAACAACAGTAACAGCATGTTGGCAATGATACCCTGGTTCCCTCCTTATGGTCTACTTGCATGTGCCAACAAGTAGCAGTGTTTGCAGTTTCCCATGTGTAAATGTGGAGTACTCACAGGCATGTATGGCAATACCAGCATGCTATACGTAGCCTCAACCTGACTGTTAGAAAGGCTACGATACCACAGATGTCCACACATCTACTGATCCATACATTACTGCGTAATGCTGTAGTGTGATAAGGTAGTTAGGTGCATGTTCAACTCTCAGCCCTGCCAAGTGTGTGTGTGTTTCCAGCTACCTGGGGACAGAGTAATGCTTTCAGATGGCTCACTCCCCATACATTCCCTATCGGCGTCTTTGCCTTTGCGGATGATGTCCTCCACCTAGATGTATGCC
The DNA here is from genome assembly GCF_019279795.1 of Protopterus annectens. Classification (NCBI taxonomy): domain Eukaryota; kingdom Metazoa; phylum Chordata; order Ceratodontiformes; family Protopteridae; genus Protopterus; species Protopterus annectens. The sequence goes on along the minus strand of NC_056734.1, from coordinate 232,387,010 downwards.
TGTGGGAGTGCGGTGATGTTGAAACTCGGTAGCGCATTCTGTTACTGCATAATGCTGTAGTGTGGTAGACTAGACAGGTAGGTGCTCGATTCCAAGGCATGGCAGGTGTGTGTGTTTGGCAGTTATACCGTATGTGTTGGTATCAGTGGGTGGCTAGCTGCAGGATGTGTTCAGTGTGTTTTGTTGCTGACCTATATAGTGTCCACAGCCCACATATTCTGCCAAGACACTGGGTTGTCAACACATACATTCGACAATAGGACTGGTGAGTAACTGTCAGCAGCCCTACTCTTACCCTTGATACGGTCTGACCCATGTGACGCAACATAACACACATGCCTTGATAGTAACAACACTACATGATGCAGGTGGCACATGTAGTTTCCTTTTCATTCCTGTCTAATGCATTGCTGTCATGTGGTCCGCTGTTTTGATATAAATGCCATATCTACATATGTATGTACATGTATATGTGGGTATGTGTATATATATATATATATATATATATATATATATATATATATATATATATATATATATATGTGTCCATGTACATATGTATACAAATAATATATATGATATATGTAGATGTAGAGGTGGACATAGATGTGAACATATATGTCTGGGGACATCAGCACTATTGAATGTTTGTGCCGGATGATCTGTATGTGATAACCTGGGATCTATGTATATCTGCCATGGCGTGGTGGTAATGCACATCCTCTGTAGTGTGCAGGGCCACGGGTTGTAGTCATGTAGACACCGGTTATTTTGTTGCTGGGAAGACCATGGGACATCGAATATGGTGATAGTAAGGCACCTGTTGCCAGTTGTCTATGGATCTGAGCGACACTGAGCAGTGGTTATTAATTTGGAGGTTCGGTATGGGTCATATAACTATTCATTAGAAGACTATACTATGCAGATGAGGTTGACTATAGTGTATCACATTTATCACCAGGGTGTGCTGCTGGTCCCTGGAGTGTATGTGTGTAGTCAGCCGGGTGCAGGTTTCGAATATAGTTGACAGCATGGGAGTGGGGTCAGGCATACTGTACGTACATTGCAGAACTGTGCCTCAGGAGTGCTCCTGCCTTAGCACACCTAAGCTAGGGGTGTGTCTATACCTGCCTGGTGACATTGGGAGGGATGGCAGCAGTGGTGGGGTAGTCAGGGTGTACAGGCTGCACAAACAGGTGTTGATCAGCACAATCAGCAGATGACATGGCCAGCCCACACATGAACAGTATGTTAATGTGAGCAAGCAGCATACACACAGGTTTCATCTGCACTCTACACCACTGGTGTATACCTGCAGGGACATTTCACGACACAGTCCAACCAAATAAGACGGGCTGCAGCAGGAAACATATACCAACATGTGCAGGAGGCTGGGGCAGTGAGGATGTGTATGCTGCTGAACAACCCTTACTGGGGTGACATAAGACTTTATAGACTGAGGGTGACTTACCAGGGGCTACATGGGCTGGGGATGGTGGAGCACTATGGGGTGGACAGAGACCTCCTACAGCAGCTTGTTGACCTGTGCCTGCCACACCTGACACATCAAACAGGCCGAGGGAAACACATCACGGTGGATACCATGGTATGTGTTGGCCTAGGTGTACTAGCCACAGGTACTTCACACAGCACAACTGGGGATATCATGGGTATCTCACAGGCGTCTGCATCCAGAGTATTGCACCAGTTCACAGACGCCATGCCAACACATGCTAGTGAGCACGTACATGTCCTCAACACACATGATTAGTAGACCAGCAATATGCATCTGTTCAACCACATGTATGACTACCCTGGGGTACTGGGTGCTATAGCCTGCACACACATACACATCGTAGCACCACCCGGTGAGTGGGGTAGGGCCTACAGTCACTGCAGGGGCATACCCTCCAACAGCTAGGCCATATGCGATGGCCAGGGCATGAGATTGAATGTGTGTGCTGTCTGCCCTGGAAGCTATGATGTGTCCGATATATGGCTTCTGACATAGTTGTAGCACACCAATGCCAATAAGGACATCCCCTACAGTCTCCTATTGGGGGATGCTGGGTAAACACTGGTGTCGTGGCTGATGACAGCCATCAGCAATGCACACACACCTGAACACTCACACCATACTGAGGCAGATGCACAGGCAAGACATATACTTGTGCATGTGTTTGGGATGCTCAGTTCACAGTTCTGGTATCCAGACACATCCGTTGGAGCTCTGCAGTATTCACAAGCTACATGCATACAAGTTGTTATGGTATTTGCTATGCTACACAATCTTATCCTGCAGTAACAGTTGCAGCAGGAACAGCATGGGGCAGGGCCACACAGCCCAACACCACTGCCAAGGCCTGTACAGACACAGTATGACTTGGTGAAGGAACTACCTGAGCAGGGCACAGTCAGTGAAAGCCCATGCACAGTATGACCTGCCCTTGGCAAAAAGGCAACACAAGGCATATGCACTGACACAATAGGTACCCACAGATTTCCCCTCTCTGACCCTCACACAGTACAATGGATGCCAAACATGACAGTACCTGTGCTCGGCCATGTATAGGAGGTTCACTGTGTGCATCCGACATAGGCAGCACTCCAGCAATTTCCTCAAGTCCGAAACACATCCAGGGTATGTCTATTGACCTAACAAGTGGCAGTTGTATTAGAATGTGTAGTTACCCATTGCTATAGTATGTATGTGAGCATGCAAGTGACTGTGATGGCCAAATGTTAGGGCAGCAGACAGTACACATCCATAGTGGCACCATGACCTCTGTAGCACATACAGGGGTCACAATGGTAGCCTGTAGTACACAGGGTGTCCTAACCCACTGTAGATTATGGTCTGACCATCATGTGTGTCCGTACATTCCACACACGTTCCATGTAGCTGGACAGATGTGGGCCAATACAGACAAATGATATACGATGTCCTATGGATATGCCCAATGAATGACACCAACCCCCTAAGACACACACAGATGACAGCAGGCCAGGCAGTTTGATATAGGCTGTGTAAGCTAGGACGTCCAACACCACCCCCCCGTCAAACCTACACATGTGAGAGTCATGTGCGTCACCAGTGGTGCTGTGTAAGACTGTGGTTGTGGTTGGATGTTCCCCCATGCTATGCAGACATGTAGCAACTGTCAATGCCACATGACCATTAGCTACCCTGCAGACACAGCATGACACCTGTCTGTGTAGAATGGAGGGGTCAGCAACACAGTACTAACTATCTGGACATGTGACACATGCAATACACTTGACCATACTTGGCATGCTCACACACATGACGGTATGATGGTAATGTCGGTCGACAACATGCGTAACAGTCATACTGGGCATGCTCACACACTGAAACACAGGACGGCCAGGCATGCATACACCAGTGGTCCAGACATATCTGCCAGTACATTGCTATACTGTTGGATGTCTGCGCTGTATGGTGTGTGTGTGTGGTCTATTGTCTGGACATATGCCATGGTCTGTTGTTAATTCACATGAGCTATGTGCACAGGGTACTGCTACCATCACATGTATAGGGCGGTTCTTTGTTTGCGGACATGCCGACGCCTTTGGATACAGACTGGGTAAGGCATATTCCAGCAGGTGGGAGCAGTTGTGCGTGAGTTTGCACAGTGTTAAGCACTGCTGACCTCTGGTCACAGCACGTTATACACATTTAGACTCCACATTTCTTTGACAGTGCACTACTGGCATACTGGTAGACAAACACGCTTACAGCCGCATGCTCACCGACATTTCCGCTTACATTTGTCACTCACGCTGGGTGAGTGCGATCCCCTGTGATACATATTACATCGGACTACATGACTACAGTATCAGGTATGTGTAACCATTTTGCGACGGCAGGCGTTCAACTGTACGGACTCGGCGGCCTGTCCAGTGACGTAATCATATTATATGTGTGTTCCTCATACGATCTGCTCCCATCTGCCTGATACATGGGAACCAATACTCTGCAATGCTGACATGTGACGTGAGTTTGTTAACGCAGCTGTCTGCCGAGTCATGCTACCGCATACCAACTGCACGTTGTCCACCTTTCAGATTGCATGATGGGAGACTCTAGGAGTGACACCTTTGCCACTTTGCATGGGACAGTCCCTTTTTACGCATATCTCATGTAACAATACCAGAACTCTCCACTAGTCAGGGACACATTTCTACAGAATCAGGGACAGGTCAAGAAAAATCAGGGACACTTTTACAAAAGTAGCGCCATTAACTTGAAACATTGACAGAATCAGAGCATATAACTTAAAACACATATTCTGAAGTAACAGTTGTTTATAACTCTTACTTATTGTCATTAGTCAGTGAGTGTAATTCACCACCTTTCCTTCAACGGCCACTTATTTTAGGAGGGATTAAGAGGGACAGAGTTAAACTTTCAGTCAAACTCAGGGACATACCTGACATTCAGGGACAGTTGAGTGGTATGGACAATACTCTAGCCATTGCGACTGTCCTAATTAGGGGACATTCACATGTTGCACGTGTCTGTACTGGTTGCTTGTTACAGGTCTTGTATGCCTGACATGCCGATATGTCATATGTAGTAGCATAAGCAACTTTACTGCTGCTATACTACGCTTTGATTTGTACCGATATGTATATTTCTGTACTATGCATGGCTGTAGGTATGTTCTGCCCTGGTACGTCTGACATTTCTACAGAGCAGGTTCCACTTTGGCCATTCAGAATGGTGGCAGCCCTATAGACCCTATATGTAGAGCTATCACATGTGTCAAGGCAACACATACCCACAGCCAGTTGTAAACGGACGACTTCCACGGTTTGCATACGTTAAGGTTATTCATGTAGCATTATAATTGATAATACTGTTTCCTATTACATGTAGCTGTTACTGATACAACAAATTGATGTCTGACACCACTACACACACTATATAGCCTCCATTCCCGAACTCACAGGCCATGTGCCATAACTGTCATTTTGCAGGACACAACTGCCCAGACGGGTGTGTCCCTCACAGGCATATGGGTATTGAACCTCTTCTATTATGCTATCATCTATCTAAGGTGGTCAGCAAATTATGCACTTTCTTTCAGTAGCAGAACTCACATACCAATGGGTGTGAATGAACACTGTATCAGGAACAATGCATAACACCCTGTGGGACACATTTAGATGATTGGTTCTATTAACCAGACACATTCACAGTCACAGAGCATATGTATTCATTCACATTTGTCGAGGTACATGTTGTTTATGACTCATACATGTTGTCATCTGTCATTACCTGTATTCCGCCACCTGTTCACTTAATATCACTAGTTCTGGAAGTGTTTAGTTGGACTTTGTTACATTCTGATACATAACTATGGACGTCCATGCTAATCGGGTACACGGCACTGATTTGGTCTCAATGAATTCCCACAATGGTTTACAGACTATTCGGTAGATGTGCTCTTCAGGTTTGGGAGGTGCAGGCATATGCTATGCCCACATAGGAATATTAATGACTTCCACTGGGCGGGCCTACTACATCTCTGCCAACCAGCACCTGCACACTTAAGCCCATTAATGCATACCCATGGTCCACCTACCTGGCACCCCTCTACAGCAGTCATGACAAATACTTACTGCGAGTGCAGCTGGGGTATGAGCACACCCCTACACATTGCCCACTCTCCCCGTCTTGTCATACGTTTTGTCAACCCATGTATTATCACACTTGCACAACCTACTGTTCCATGTACACCAACATCCTGCTCATATTAATGTCAGCAGATTCACACGTACCCTGAATTTCTGGGATCAGGCAAGGGGCACTGTTATTCATGATTAAAGTGTAGACCTTGCAGAACTCTCCCACTGGTACTTTCCTACCGGTGTTTTGGACAGAGTCAGTGTATTGATCTGTATTGCCTGTCTATATGTCTGTCCGGCCTAGCTGGGTGATGTGGGGGTACAACGTTTATTTATTGGACCTCCCAGTCAGATATGCCTGGGCTGTAAATATGTTACCCCTAATTGGTGTGAAGTAATCTATTTATGTACATGTGTATATCTACACTGACATATATATTTTGTTTTGTGTGTATGTGTATATATCACTACCTGTTGTTTGTGTATATATATCTATCTATATATATCCGTAGTATATCCTTGTGTGTGTGTGTATATATATATATATATATATATATATATATATATATATATATATCCGTATGAATATATATGTGTATGTAAAGATATATGTATACATACATTTTTATCTATATATACATCTGTGTGTCCGTTAACCTATACATTTCCCGGACATGGACACTTACACATGCGTATTGGGTTTTATCTCTTTTTCAACAGCATACTATTGCCTTAGTCATTATGACACCGACACTTCACTCCTGTGAACTTGTGCTCAGTATATTGCACTTTATACAGCGGACAGATGTCACACGTTTTTCATGTCTGGGGTGCCGTTGCTAACTGGGATGTGATACAGTATCACTCAACCTATTACTCGTATGCGAAGCCTATTATTCCTGCTACTGTGTTTGTTTCTGTGCACATTCATATTATTACTGTTGATAGGATGTGTGTTTGTGTTACTGTGACTGTACGTCAAAATATTGTCATCTTCATTTAGTTGTGTCTTTCTGCTTTTCCCGGTTTGGGGTTGTCACAGCAGAACTCCGTTCTGCTCATGTGTGGCCTATAGGTTTTACGTGCTGGGCTGCCAGCCCTGACACACAACGTCCGACGATGATACACCCATTCACACATGTCTCCACGCAAACAATGCTCTATCTGGGAATCGCACCTACGTACTAGCTGACCTCCACGGGCCGCTCCATTGCACCCGGCGCAACATACCCTAGCACTCCTGTGTCCATAATCGCATATCCATAGTTTCTCCTGCACACCCGTGTTGAGTTTCCATGCATAACAGCCATTATACACCTGATATTGCAGCCATGACACACCTTTATACATTGCCCTCTCATGCGCGTTGGGGCCCTACATACATTTTGTACCACCTCGTGTATTCACAGGCTCACCATCCATTCATATTTGCACATACGTGCCTTTCCTTGTGTTATGGATTACGAATGATTTGCGGGTTACAAGTGTAGGTGGTCACAACATGTACTACATTCTGTCTGTTTACAATGTTGACGTAGCACTTCAACGATGTTATGGCCACTGGTATAACCCTGCCTCTGGTGTGAAGAGCGGTGCTCTACTCACACTTGTGCAGCTTTATGTGACATACGCTGCGTGCACTTTATAATTCCTTACTTGCTCTGGATTCCCTTCACAACCCTTATGTTTGCTTTCATCATTCGGCATTCCTTACATATCTATATATATCTATCTATATCTATCTATCTATATATATATATGTATATATATATATATATATATATATATATATATATATATATTATATATCTATATTTATATATATATATATATATATATATATATATATATATATATATATATATATATATATATATATATATATATATATATATATATATATATTATATATCTATATTTATATATATGTGTGTATATAGATAAATATGTAGATATATAATTGCTTATTTCTGTTATGTCTGTGGATAGTTATCTATAAACACATCTATCTATCTATGTATAGAAAAGTTACAGCTGTACAAGACAACATACATTTGCTATGCTAATAGCTGCGTACACCCGTGCAGGCGCACTTGCATCTACTTATTCTGAGTTACATATGCTTACAGGCACTTCTTTGGGATTACATGTGCCTTATTCCTTATGAAAGTACCACTTTGATGGAATCCGGTTAACGGACCCATGCGAACGCGGTCACCTTTACATGTATAAATGTTGGCTTTACAGCACAGAGGCATTCATTACACAATTAATATGTGCTATAGTCGTACTTGAACCGGGAATGCCTTTACGTTGGGCGGATGCTGTAACCACTACACTATTGGTGTTCTGGCTCATTTATATGTATACCCATGGTTCATAGCTACTCTGACATATGCCTCACCGCTTCCCTTACACAGCAGGCATCCATTCTCCTGCTAGGAAAACCACAGTACTGCAATTAGGACATTCCCTGTTTCCTACTGCTCTGGACCCGTGCTGCATGTCTACTCACTCCAAGGATATTCAGAACTCCTACGCTTATAGTCCTCGCACATATGTGTGTTTGCTTGTCACAGTGTTCATGTGCTGGTCTGGGTTTAGGCTCAGCCGACTGGTGACTAGAACTGCCCTGGCGCTGTTCAAAGATCAGACGTAGCACATTGACAGAGTTAGTTCAGATTTTAACATTCTACCTGTGTTTACAGACGCAGGTGTTTGGGCACTTCTGACCACATTATTGGGTCTGCGCTACATAATTTAGGGCGGGGAGTGGTTCCACTACATAATGCAGGTTGGGGGGTGGTTTCCATGTGTTTCCCTTCCCATTTGACTATTTCATTCATTTATAGATACAATGAATATTATTCTGGACATCTGTTATAAATTCACTACAGGTGTGCAATAGTCCTGTCAACAGATGTGACAGTTGGTTGGTGTACTTATGTGTTCGGACCTCTGTGATACTCAGGGACTCGTTTCTACAGTGACAGGGACAAGGCTATGACAACTCAGGGACAATCACGGACACTTCTACCATATTAGTACTATTAACTTGGAACGTGTTGACAGATTCTTCATACTACTAATTTTCTGCAGTTAAATGTGTCTATTACTCTTCATTGTTGCAAGTTGTCATACTTATTCAACACCTTTCCCCCAAAGGTCACTGGCTTTGTGAGTGGTTAAGAGGCTGGTCAGTTATTGTGCAAATGCTCTGACCATTGGTAGCACTGACATTGTCATATGTACAGGCTTGGATGTATTCTGGGGACTAGGGTTGCCACCTCTTCAAATGGCCATGATGGGACATTTTCGGAACACACATCAGATTTTACACGCTGACACATACCCATGGTCAGTACAAAGGGTAGAACTTTACTTATTTGCCTACATAAAAGCCTATTGTTGTAGCGGTTTAGTTGCTTATTCTGTTTCTTGTAACATTTAGGTATTTTAGATACTGAAATAATTATTTTCTGCAACTATTACATAACATATGGGACATAATTATGTCCTACAATCCCAGGACATTTGCCACTTGTAATGTATTTTGTCAGGACACAACTGTCCAAAGAGGGACTGTCCCTCGCAAAGCGGGACAGATGGTAACCCTACTGCGGACACCAGATTGTTTGGGCCAACACATAGCCACAGTCAGTGCAGGTTTTATTACATTCATTTGTTTCCTAGCTGTGAGCCTTATACCTTTGGCACTTTTGTTGTTTGCCTGTTTCTTCTACGAATTATGTTTATTCTATCCTGACGTGACTGCTTTAGGCAACTGTTACATGCAGTATGGTACATAGTTATTTCCTACAATCACAGGACATTTGGCATTGTATCATTGTTGGTCAGGTCACACCTACACACACATTAATTGTCCCTCACACAGTGGATCAGGGGGTATCCTGTTTACGTCAGTGCCTTTATCACCCTTATACCATGTGCCACTATGCGAATGTGTGCAATATATTCTCTCGCTTATTCGTGTCGGGACACGTGCTTCACGGGCAGGTGTTTGATCCTGGGTAGTAGGTTCTGCATGACCATTTAGGGCTGGACAGTCTCGTGCACACTACTGCACTTTCCAACTTGTGTCCAGATATCTACAGGACTGGACTTCGTGTCTTCATACCCATTCTAATGTTTACACAGGTTACTTATCCCATGAGGGATATCCCAAAAATTGAACAAGACCAAAACAAGACAAATACCAAACATTCTTCTGGCATTATGAAAATGTGCTGGGGGTTTTACATGCAAGGGATACATAGTCTGCAATCCTGAAACTGCCTAGGATGACACTACCTTCTACATATGCATAGTGGTCACTATGTGTAGATGTGGCTGCACCAAACCAGTAGGCCAAATATGGCTGGATTTGGTGGATGTTCAGGTATGGGAGCAGGTTGTGTGCTGTGGAGGGGATGCTGGGTAGTCCATTATGCATCCAGGTGTGTTGCATTTGATATGGCCAGTTCCATCAGGACCAATCTGTGGATATGTGCCAGTGACATGTCTATACATTTGTATCGCACATTTTAATATTCATACGTTTGTGGAATTGTGTTCTACAGTATGGCCTGTCTGGTTGTATTGCAGATGTGTATACATGTTTTTGTGTTTCTTTCTGCTTCACCCGCTGCTCCCTCATACACCTCCGCTTCACCTATTCTGCATACGACACAGTGTCGCCTTGGAGGATTATACCATTACCCTCCCCCCACACACATATTCCTGACACTCCATCCATCACTGCTTTGGTTGATGGTCCATGACACGGTCAAGGTAACACACTGCATACCCTACATATGTCAGGTACCTGTATGGTTGTGTGGACTACCCTGCCATGTTTGACTTTCCACATGCTATACCTCACGCACATAGGTACACGCCCATACTTAACTTTCATGGCATGGTTGGTATACCGGGGTAATACCCATTCAACTGTGACACATCCTGACAAGTTCTGCTTGGACCGCTGATGTGCAGATTTTGGCCAACTGTTCTAATCATTGGTAGGATGCCACCTTTTCCTATGTCCAGGATGGGATATATTCCGGACACATATCCAAATGTAATGGACAACATGTACCCACAGTCAACGGTATGGATAATACTGTTCCTTTCAGCCTACATGTTACCTTATTATTGTAGCAGTTTATATGCTCCTTCTGTTTCGTTTACATGCTTAATCTATTTCCTGTCACATTTGGTATGTGAAATACGGACATACCTATTGTATATGACTATTACATGCATTGTGGGATATAATTCGGTCATACGGTCGCTAGATATGTACAGTTATCGTGTTTTTTGTTATGGACACATCTGCCCAGCTGTGTACCCTCCCTCACAATATGGGTCAGCTGGTGACCCTGACCATTGGGATGGACGTACCTATTAGCAGTGCACTGACATATGATGCGTTTCACTTCCACTTGGTATAACTATCTACACTGTGTTGGACTATGGCCACATGGTTTTCAATGTCATTTGTTCGCGGGATAGGGACCCGTTATTCCCTACCGTGCATTTGTGTTTGCTTCTTCATTCTGTGTTCACAGGAACTGTCTTGCATGCTTTGCATATGTTTCAGTATCCACGGACACTGACAGATGTGATTACTATTGCTTGCAAATTGTTATATGCAAGCATTTTAGGTTGCACGTCGACAGCTGACATTTCCACGCCTCCATGCGGCACTTCCACAAGCCCTATGCATTCGCGCTCCTTTCCTATGCACGTGGCTGTGGCGGCAGCGTGCCTTCATTAATATGCATTTGGTGCTTCTGCTCCATCTTCACGCCGCATGGTCGGCGCAAGCCTAACGCTGGCCTTGCGCCGAGTTTCATAAATCCCGGGGAATGTAATTATGGAATACAATTAGATATATAAAGAGTAAAAAGGGAAAGAAGAGAAAAAAAAAAGAAAAAACTAAAAACTGGTTATAATGCAGTTATTGCATCATATAATACTATATATATATATATATATATATATATATATATATATATATATATATATATATATAGATATATATATATGTATATATTATACTATCCCTCAATTTCTTAAGTGATGTTAAAAACCTTTTATACTCCATTTGATGACGTAGTGACCTCTATTGTATATAGTGTATATATATTTCTTGCGTTATTAGTTTTTTGAAGATTTCCTTTTTGTATGTACTGTTTGTTTTGTTGTTTGACTGAATGTATCGCTGTTAATATCTGAAAATTCAAATAAAGAGATTTTGGAAAAAAAAAGAGTTTTAAAAAAGAAGATATAAATAAATTCCCTCTCTCCCCAGCACGAGAACAAGTCAAACCAAACAAGTCAAATTGCTAAAATGTCAGCACTCGCTCCATATCACTCAGTCAGTTTGCATCAGATTGCACATTCTCCCTCTCTGATCTCTCTGACACGCACACATACACAGTCTCTTCAGCTTTCATACCTGCATGCATTCACTCTTTCTCTCCGATTTCACACACACTGTCTTCAGCTTTCCTGCATCTGTTCGATCTCTGATGCACTTTTGCTTCTGCTTTCCTACATGCATTCACACATTCTCTCTCTTTATTCAGTTCATTCAATTCCAATCCATTCAGCGTGCCACTGAAAACCATTCCATGTGCCATGCTTTCTAGTGGAAATATAAGCTTAAAATATTATTATTCCAGCCAGGCTTTTAATTGCTGTATGTCAATATTAAAATCAAATCAATACAGTGTTTATGGTATGGTATGGTATAATATAGGGTACAGTATTTGTCAGGTCTGTTTTTAATAGTAACTCTCAAGCAACCAGAAACTACACTTATCCAGCATCTACCAACCCCCATGGGAGCCAGTTAACTGAGAGTTTACTGTATACATAAGGTCTTATGTGGTTCCTCTACAGTTAATCATAGACCAGTCCATACTTCTCTCCATGCAAATTTCACAATAAGGAATACTGAATGATGATACCAATATAAGAATAAAGAAAAAAATACAGCTTAATGTTTAAGTGAATCTTCCTTTAAAGTTTTGCCAGAGAGAATTTTGAATAGTCTACAAAATTATGACAATTCTGATTTAAATGTAAGATGCCATGATTGTCTCTTCACAAGTTATAGTTTAGAAGCTCTTTAGCTATCTGTACATAGGAACATATCTAGAAAGTGAACCCATGTTAAGGATTTGGGGTAAAGTCATAGTAATGAACTCTACATTATCAGCACATATCAGCTGCATTTGGCTGATTTTTCTTTGTGTGCTGTAGAATTGGTCACTTTTGCTTTTGATCTTTAACAGTGCAAAAATGATCTGGGAAAGTTTATTGATATCCAGTCACTTAAGGTGATAATAAAAGGAGGTTGAGAAATGAAATATGAAGTGAGAAAATAGCAGTGTTCAACACCTCTCCGATGTATAGAATATGCAACATGTGTGGGTCAATAAACTTCTAAAAATAGCCATCCCTAGGGCACAAATAGTTAAAGCCCTGACCATATCCCAGAGGACTTTCACTCACTTAGTTTCCTAGGGATTGGATGAGTCAGCCAAGGAGGCTGGGAATGAGTGGTCAGCAATGGGTCATCCATTATGGAAGGGAGGCTGTTTTATCTATCTTAATTGCATCTCCTAGCAGGGGCTAGAAAGAATACACCTGGAGACACTGGGTCAGTCTCACATGGGGAATCATTAAACATTACTTGGCATTATAGCTGGGATGATGGATGTGTGTGCAAGCATGCATATGCCAGAAGCAAGGGGCTGCAGTCACTGCTACAGCAGACAGTCTGTAGTACAGCACCTGTGAGGTCACTGGGTCGTGCCTCAGCTTCTGTGCTGAAGAATTCTGGACAAAGCTATAAATAATGGGATGCAACGGTCCAAATCTGGGGACATGTTTTAAACATTACTGTAGTTCAGGTAATGTTAATAAAGCATGTTTTGCATCTTTGTGTATTTTCTGAACAAAAGAAATGAAAAACACTAATGCTTGCAAATACTGACTGACTGTAATCATGAGTGACTTACCAGGAAATCAAAAACTTTATGAGGGACACAAACATATTAGGCAAAACCTGGGATGCTTGCAAAAATTCTGATCAGTTGAAAGGTGTGAATGGAGCTAAGAAACTCCACAATTTCTTGAATTACAATAAGTGAAGGAACAGTGGGTAACAGATAGTGGGCACACAGGAAAAAACACACAGGTGAACAAACAACATTAAATAACCTGCCAAAAAGGTACAAATGTAATGAATAAAATGGTTTTTGGAATAGTTTTAAATCGTACAGCTGTCCTACTTAAATTGTCATTTTTTTCATAAAATTCCCTGGTAAGGTCATAAGCTGTCTTCATAAAGCTAAAATCAGCATAGCACTTTTACCTAATTGTTGTGTGCATCTGTCTGGACATAGCTTTTAAATAAGCTTTATATATGTGCAGCTTAAAAAGTGCCTTATTTGTGATTGCTTTTCATAATTAACAAAAAGTTAATTTGAGAGTTATGTACTTTGCCATATTTTAAATACTTTAGTATTGCTTAGATTCCCATATTTCTTCATGCAGTTAAACAGTCCATTAGTTATAAATTTGCTACTGCTGAAATAACCTGGGGTGAGATTAAATTAATTTGTATTATGTAGCCAGCATAATGAAAAGAGTTAATTCCCTCATCTAACTGCATGACAGGAGCATTTGCCATAGGTCATGTCAAAGGGAAAGATAAGCCAAATCCGTCATGTAATCAGAAAGTGGTTTGGCTGGATATGTGCTAAGGCACAGCTAAGTAATATAGGGCAAATGCTTGAGCGATTTCACTTTGATTATTGTTCCTTCAGCTGGGATTTATAGTGCTATCTTTGGTTCTCCTTCTCGAGGACAGGTAAAGACTAGAGATTTAGGCTTATTTATATCAATTCCTTTTTTATAACACATTGCTATGTATAGTCATACACATATATTTTCAGCAGTTTTTTTAGTAGTAATAGTAACCTATATATTTTTTTCTTTTGCTTGGACACATTAGAAAGTGAATTCAGAGGTTACAGAAGATTAATAATTTTTAAAAGGTGCTGTTGCTTAATTGGCAAAGGTTCCTAAGACTGTATACTATCTTATTAGCAAATGGTTTCCAGGCTGAATACATCTTCATTCTACTCAAGGTGACTCCTAGGTCTTTGTACTGATGACTGAGATAAATGCAGGTCTGAAGCAGTGATCTGTGAAACTACATTAAGAATCAAGTGCTGTAAATTGGCTCATGGAAAGTATGTTACTGACATTCCTGTTCGGTTATGTTCAGCATCGAGACAGCATGACACATCTATGCTTTTCACAAGGCTCTCCTGACTGATTTAATAATGACCTGCACTTAAAAACGCATTCCAACTCTGTAAACACAGACTCTCACAGTTATGCATTTCTCTTAGCAAAAAGAAAAGCTTCAGGTATGAACTCAAAAAGTAAATGCAAATGTCTTGCCTAGAAATTTACCCAAAAATGGATTGCTGTGAATTGACTGGTTTTACACATTATGTAGCTCTGGAATTTTTCCTATTTATTTATTTATCTGTATGTTTATGAATTTTGGCTATTTCTTTTTTTTTTTTTTTTTTTTTTTTTTTGCTGGGTAATTCTTATGGATAAAAATAAATGTCACAGACAAATAGCAAGGAAGTAACTTTAAAAAGTCACACAACATGTTAACAAGGGTCCAAGAAGATGAAACCTAGTTTAACTAACTGTAAGCAGCATATTAAAAATAGATTAATTAGAGATAGTGTTTGTTTCATATAAATGTCTTTAATTGGAACAGGATTTGTTAGTTACACTTAGTTAAATCTCAGTTCCACTGAAAACTGACAAAGCGGCTAATGTTTTGACTAGGGATGCAGAATGCTGGGGGAAAAGAAGTTTCTTCTTACTCCCAAGGCTGTACAGTCTCAGAGATAATGGTTAGAGATACAGGACTGTATGACTCCCAACAAGATATGGTTGATGTTTTATTGTAAAATCTGGAGTTGCCCCTTGTAGACTTTTTTCACATATTATTGGTACAATATAACCTAGCTGGAGAAGTCACTTTGAAGCCAGGTATACTGCTATTATTAGATCAATGTATGCCAACAACAATGGCTACACCTGGAATTATTTTGTTATTCCACAGCTCTTATGCATTTTTTTTAAACAAATAACATTAAAACATTAAAATAAAGTGACAACATGCATTTCATGTTGTGTATTCTTCACTTGAGTTTTTAGATAAATCACATTTAATTTATTTGTTTAATATTGGATAAGAGAACTAGTCATCATGGACACTTTTCAGACATGATCCTGGCCACAAGGCGAAGAACAAATGCAATATATATGGTTACCTTAGGCAATTAGCTAGTATGTTTTATGGGAGGAAACTACAGCACATAGAGATATTATACATGGATACATGAGAACATGCAAACTCCATGCAGTGAGCTGCCAAAAATGAGGACTAAGCCCTGGATCCTGGAGTGATTGAAAAGAGATCTTAACTGGTGGGCCTCCATGCCACTGAAAACCACTGAGATACCACGCTGGTCCATCTTATTGAATTTTATGGTACATCTGCCATATATCATCCTTTGCATTTCAAGAACAGGAATCAAATTACAATCATCTCAATGTAAAAAAGGTCTTTGTCACTGAGCTGATGTGCAAGTAAAAATAAATAATACTGAATCTGGCTATATAATTACACTCGGCATTGCAGTATAACTTGCATCTGATCTCATTGAAGCATATTTGATCTAATTGAATGGACTGAACAGTGTGAGACAAAAATGCTTTACTGGGGTGAGGGTTTATGCACCCTCTGCACCTCACTTAAGTATTTTAAGTGACTCTGAGATTACTAAACATCAAGTGAGTTATTAACTCTGCCACTATTTGCTAATTATGCATTTTTTAGCTGACTTAAATCGACTTTGAAGGAAGCTGAACTAATGAAGTATCTAATTCCAACTAGGAATTATCCAGAGAAAATTAAGAAAAAGTTTGCTGTTCATCTCTATAGGTCTACAATCTGTAGATGAACAGAAAAAAACAGATAACAAATAACAGACGAGTTTAACAACAAGCAGTGTATTGTTTACAGCTTGTGGTACTCAGAAGCAAATTTAAAAGCCATACTTATTTCATATCATGTTTATTTATTTTTTATAAGCATTGTTCTTCTACAGTCATAGAATTTATAAAAGCCCAAACAGGAAAAAGATTTTTTGCATGTTCGTGTATGTGTGGGCAGCACCACATTGCAGCACAGCAGAGCATGTGCCCCTGCTGTGAAAGGCAGTGCCTCAGTGAGTAACTCAGTGAATTACAAATATGTTTTGTTTGTTTTTCTCCTTTTTTTGTGTCTACTAGCCCCACAAAACACTTGTAGTAACAGGACATGGCTAGTCATATGACTAGAGATTACCAGAAACTGAAAATGCACACATTTTACATTTTTTCTTTCCAAATATGTGTTTTATTTTTTCAATCCTTTTCTTATCAGAGAACCAAACTAGATAGAGCTGTGGGCAGTCGTAACAGCTGACAGACACTACCCACAGCAGAAAGAATTGAGTTTTTTAAACTTTTACCTTGATTCGTATGTGTGCCAAGGAGAGGTGAAATTCATACCTCTCAACTTCTTTGCTCAAGAAGAATGTGAGACAAAAAGACAGAAATAATGGAAGAAGTTGGGTAGGGATTTTTATATATTACTTATTTTGCAAATGTATCTTTTCTTTGCAATTGTGGAAGTAAAATAGTTAGAAATGCAGGTAGTGATGACAGTAGATATTGCAGACAGCATAGAGAACAGAAGCATTTTTTGTTAGTTTTATTTATTTATTTTATTACTTTTTGCTACAATCAGCATATGTACTGGTGGGGGGGGGGTGTTCCTTTTATCTTCTCTGCTCCAATCTACTGAAAAAATTCTGGACAAAAAGCCAGAAAAGCAAAAGAGAAAGTAAAGGACATTTTATACAGTATTCTAATCCCGCTAACATGATCACAGCACAGCAGTTTTTACATCTGCGCGTGTTTTCTGAAGAATAATGAGTTCAAAACTCTAACAGCTGGCATTACTGGCATATTTCAGCTTTGCTGCTCAAGACTTTTGGACAAAGCCAAAAACAATGGGGGTGGGACTAAAGCAAAAAAAAAATAGAGACTTGTTTTTAATTCACTTAAAAAGTGGCGAGTACAACAGATTTTGCATCAACATACAATTCTTGAACACTGGGAAGTATAAAACTATAATAGCTGGTATTATTGAGTGACTGTAAACCTCAACAATTTAACAGAAATATCAAATGTTTTATGTGGAACAGGACAGAAATATGAGTCAAAATCAGGGAAATATGTGGCAAAATCTGGCACATCTGAAAAGTAGAGTTCCCTGTAGTAGTGGCCATCTGGAAGGTGGAGGAAGAAGCATAGTTGTTAACTGTGCCTCATTACAAGGAATGTTCCTCCTATTTCTAGTGCTTAAATTTCCAAATTCTAGAGTTCCACAGTAAAGGGGTCTTTTCAATGCTATGATTTTTTAAGAAGTAGTCATCATAAATAAAATTGAATCATGTTGCTTTATGAAATAACTTTTTATAGGTGTGAAGAAAGCATTCTTAATCATGTTGTGAATTTCCTAGTTGAAGCTGTCAATAAATGTTCCTATATTCCATATCATGTTCATTTGTTCTATGCTGGGAGGAATAGTGTTCCACATTTAAGGAATCAAAGGTTGGGAGTTATGGGAAGCACAAGGAGGAAGAAAG